>NC_087213.1:51022133-51217133 GCF_015104395.2 Macrobrachium nipponense | reverse complement strand
GAATATATAACTGGGTGTCGACTGACTTTTGCGAATTCAAATAAGCACAATTACTCTCTCTCTCTCTCTCCAACACTAAGAAAGGACATAAATAAACTAAAAGGGGTACAAGCAAGAGCCACAAAGTTAATTCCAGCCATCAGGCAAATAGGTTACCAAAGACGACTAGAGAGCCTGAACATGAATGGCTTAGAAGCACGACGATCGCGAGGACAACTATAATAGATTCACATCAACCGTGCATTTGATGTCTAGGCCAGTCCCTTACGACGCTCCTGATTGGCTGTTGATAAGCCAATCACAGGGCTGGAAACTCAGTCTCTCGAGAGAGTTCACATAGGTAGGAATGTATGTTCCACCTCTCCTCATGGATACTTTTGAAAGACGTATCCCTCAGGAAAGGTGGAACATAGATCCTACCCATGTGAACTCGAGAGAGAGAGACTGGGAGTTTCCAGCCCTTTGATTGGCTTATCAACAGCCAATCAGGAGCGTAGTAAGGGACTGGCCTAGACATCAAATGCACGGTTGATGTGGACCTACTATAGTAGAGACATTCAAAATAGGAAAGGCACAGCTTAAAAGTGGACAGTAACCTCTTTTCATCAAACGAAAACCAGACAAGAAATAATGGATGGAAACTAGAACTGGAGAGATAAAACGAGCAAGATATGTGACACGTGGAATAAACTGCCACCAGAAGTTGTAAATAGCAACAGTGTGGAAGAGTTTAAAAGAAAGCTAGACAGAATCATTAGGACGCTGTGAATGAATTACAGTAGAGATAAGTGAGCACTTGATGTCTCCTCGGATGGATAATAAGTCTCTGAGATATCCTAATATAAATCCACACGCAAAATCTCTCTCTCTCTCTCTCTCTCTCTCTCTTACTCGTGTGAACATATGCTCATGCACACATGCATTATATTATATATTATATATATAATATATATAATGCTATATATATATATATATATTATATCTATATATATATATTATATAATATATATGTGTGTGTGTGTGTGTGTGTGTGTGTGTGTGTACATATATATTTTTATTTATAATTTCTATCAAGGGAATGACTACGAGATATAGAAATATAGATATGGTAGGCTATATATACATGCAAGCACAATCTCTCTCTCTCTCTCTCTCTCTCTCATTCGATAATGACCTTGTTCATATATCGTCCGCATCAACACACAAATTCTACCAGGTGGTGGTGGTCTTGTTCAACTCCATGTAGGCGAACGTGACTGAAAAGTGCCTATTGCTTATCCCTCGGAGAAAACCGATGGCTAAGTGGCCTTAACAGCATCAGCGATTAGGGTGGTTTTCGTCCAGTCCCGTAGGTCAGTTGAACGCTGCTGAAACCAGTTTTTCGATTGACCTTGGATTGGAGGCAACTGAACGCGGCCGTGACTCTTTGGAAATCGTACACTGATGTTGCCGTGGGAATGCCTGAATAATGTGGCCACTAACCATTGGATTTGTGACGCCAGTGTAAAATAATAGTGGAAAGCGCTCTCTCTCTCTCTCTCTCTTCTCTCTCTCTCTCTCTCTCTCTCATTTTTATCAGCATCGGGATTCGAGATTCTTAACAGTTTTTTTGGGCTTTTCCAAGAAGACAGGTTTGTGATTTTTCAACCAAACTTTTTGTATTTCGGGATTTCAGCTTACTAAACTGGAGTTTATAATCTTTCGAGTTGTTAAGCTGTCAGTTTTTGAAGTTTTCAGCTTATTAATATATTAAGCTGACTTTTTCTCAATCGTCCAGCTTATTAAGCTGCCATTTGCTCGACCGCTCAGTTTATTTAGCTGACATTTTCCAGTCGAGAGCTTACTAAGCTGTGGAATTCTATCTCTCTTCGACTGGAGACGTTTCCAGTTGACTGGAGACTTTTCTAGGTAACTGGAAAATTTTACATGTGATTGGAAACTTTTCCGGGTGGCTGAGGATGTTTCCTTTTTACTGGAAACTTTTCCAGGAACGTTTCCAAGTGACTGGAAACTTTCCCATGTGATAGGAAACAGTTCCGGGTGGCTGAAGATGTTCCCAAGTGACTGAATACATTTCCAGTTGATTGGAAACATTTCCAGGTGATATAAACTTTTGCAGTTGACTGAAAAGTCTCTGTTTGACTGAAAATTTTCCAGTTACCATTGACTGAGAACTTTACTTTACCAGTTGATTGGAAACGTTTCCAGGTGACTGGCAATTTCCAGAATGACTGAACTCGAAATTTAAAGGGTGGCTGAAATCGTTTCCAGTGGCTGGCTCAAGGTGAACCGGTTTCCAATTACTGGGATTTTTTTTTAAGGCAACGGCGGCAAAGTCGTTTACATTTTTCTCGACTAATATTTCCAGGATCTATTTTCCTGCTGAAATTTCAAGTCTCGCCGGAAGACGGTAATGAACAAAGGTCTTCAAGTGTCGAGTCTTTAGAGGAAGAAGAAGAAGAAGCATAAGAAGAAGAATTAGAAGAAGAAGAATTTGTTTTGCTCACTTTACTGGAGGAAAGGAGGAGGTTTGAATGACTTGGTCAAAGTGGACTCCTCGGGAGATCGTTGCAGTTTTAACATGTTCAGGTATAATAATAATAATAATAATAATAATAATAATAATAATAATAATAATAATAATAATAATGATGATGATAATAATAATAGAATGCCTGAAAATATATGGGGCAGAGGAAAACACCATCAGCTTCCTCAAAAATACAATGTGCAACTGGAATGCAATACTTACAAGCTCTGGAATAAGACTAGCAGAGGTTAATATCAGGAGAGGGATCTTCCAGGCCGACTCACTGTCCCCACTACTCTTCGTAGTAGCCATGATTCCCATGACAAAAGTACTGCAGAAGATGGATGCTGGGTACCAACTCAAAAAAAGAGGCAACAGATGTTCATGGACGACATCAAGCTGTATGGTAAGAGCATCAAGGAAATAGATACCTTAATCCAGACTGTAAGGATTGTATTTGGGGACATCAGGATGGAGTTTGGAATAGAAAAATGCGCCTTAGTCAACATACAAAAGGGCAAAGTAACAAAGACTGAAGGGATAAAGTTACCAGATGGGAACAACATCAAACACATAGATGAGACGGGATACAAATACCTGGGAATAATGGAAGGAGGGGATATAAAACACCAAGAGATGAAGGACACGATCAGGAAAGAATATAGGCGGAGACTCAAGGCAATACTCAAGTCAAAACTCAACGCCGGAAATGTGATAAAAGCCATAAACACATGGCAGTGCCAGTAATCAGATACAACGCAGGAATAGTGGAATGGACGAAGGCAGAACGCAACATAGACCAGAAAACTAGGAAACATATGACAATACACAAAGTACTACACCCAAGAGCAAATACGGACAGACTATACGTAATACGAAAGGAAGGAGGGAGAGAACTATTAAGTATAGACGACTGCGTCAACATCGAGAACAGAGCACTGGGGCAATATCTGAAAACCAGTGAAGACGAGTGGCTCAAGAGTGCATGGGAAGAAGGACTGATAAAAGTAGACGAAGACCCACAAATATACAGAGACAGGAGAATGACAAACAGAACAGCGGACTGGCACAACAAACCAATGCACGAGACAGACTAAAGAACTAGCCAGCGATGACACATGGCAATGGCTACAGAAGGAATGATAACAACGACACAAGATCAGGCCCTAAGAACCAGATATGTTCAAAAAACGATAGATGGAAATAACATCTCTCCCATATGTAGGAAGCGCAATACGAAAAATGAGACCATAAACCACATAGCAAGCGAATGTTCGGGACTTGCACAGAACCAGTACAAAAAAAGGCATGAGTCAGTGGCAAAAGCCCTCCACTGGAGCCTGTGCAAGAAACACCAGCTACCTTGCAGTAATAAGTGGTACGAGCACCAACCTGAAGGAGTGATAGAAAACGATCAGGCAAAGATCCTCTGGGACGAGTAGACCAGACGTGACGTTGATTGACAAAATCAAGAAGAAAGTATCACTCAAGAAGAAAGTATCACCATGGGACACCAGAGTTGAAGAGAAAGAGAGGGAAAAATGGATAAGTATCAAGACCTGAAAATAGAAATAAGAAGGATATGGGATATCCAGTGGAAATTGTACCCATAATCATAGGAACACCAGGCACGATGCCAAGTTCCCTGAAAAGGAATCTAGAAAAACTAGATGCTGAAGTAGCTCCAGGACTCATGCAGAAGAGTGTGATCCTAGAAACGGCGCACATACTAAGAAAAGTGATGGAATCCTAAGGAGGCAGGATGCAACCCGGAACCCCACAATACAAATACCACCCAGTCGAATTGGAGGACTGTGATAGACAAAAAAAGAAAAAAAAAAAAGAAAAAAAAAATAATAATAATAAGGAAGGAGACCTTCTCTGGGGGCAGTGCATTGAACAGTATAGCGGTTTCAACAGTATTTAATTTAAATAGAATCTTCTCAAAGATTCTATGTAAATTAAATGGCGTTGAAACAGCTATGATAATAATGATAATAATACAGTTTTCTGTGCTAGTGTTTTGGGAGGCGTCTGTCATTTAAATGATAAATATCGAGATTGCAATTTAAGTGATTCACGTCGAATGCCATTTTAATGGAGAGTTTCGAATGCCATTCAGTTGTTGAATATTAACTGCCATTTAAAAGATGCATGTCGACTGCCATTTAATTGACAGATGTCGACAGTCATTTAATTGACAGATGTCGACAGCCATTTAATTGGCAGATGTCGACTGCTATTTAATTGACAGATGTCGACAGCCATTTAATTGACAGATGTCGACTGCTATTTAAGTGATGTATGCTGATGTTGAGTGCCATTTAAATGATGTATGTCGACAGGCATTTAGAAAATAAAAAGCTATTCAAACACGTGTTTGCTACACTGTACTTTTGAGACCATATGTATAACGGTGTCAGTGACCATGGTAATTGCGACGCCAGAGGACATATTTCTCTGTTGACTTGCCTTAATAATAATAATAATAATGATAATAGTAATGATGATAATAATAATAATGATAATAATGATATGTAAGATAATATGTTGATTTAGCAGTGACTCATTGCAATATATTTCCAACATGAGCTGTGCTCTCTGTTAAAGGAAAAGTCCTATGTTAAGAAAATAATATAATGAAAAATAAAGTTTTTTTGAAAAGCCTTAATGTTGAAGAAATTGATAATGAAGAAGAATTTTTCTAGGGTAGGAGAGAGGAGTCAGGGAACACAAAGAAAGTTTGGTGAAAGGTTCAAAGACGACCACTAAAAAAATAAATAAATAAATAAAATAAAAAAGAAGTGAATGAGTAAGTATGAAAAACTTGACTCACTATCTCCAGCACCCGAATCCTCATAGTAAAGACGGCGTCAGTGAAGCATCCCATTCATTCTACGAGTATTTCCCTTGTGGGATAAAGTAGTAAACAAAAATAATCCTACACACGTATAGAGACACTTCGTCAGCCATCCCGTAAATATATCGAATTACGTCTGGAGGAAATTCGTAGTGGTCTTACGTAGTAGCCTGCCACGACTAATTTCTTACGCCCTTTTACAAATAATATGACGACCATCTCTCAACGGGCTTGAACCACCTAACAAGGGGTCGTTTGAAGGGGCACCATCAAAACACGGGGTCTGGATCTAATGTATCCAGGAGTATGAAAAACCGGGGATAAGACCCCAGTGGCCAGGAATAACAGGACCCGGGGACCCCAAAATGGGGACAAAAATTGGCAGGAATACCCAGACCCAATGGGTGGGGACAACAGTGACAAAATTGGCCAGGAATAACAGGACCCACTGGGGACAAAATTGGCCAGGAATAACAGGACCCACTGGGGACAAAATTGGCCAGGAATAACAGGACCCACTGGGGAAAAAGTGGAAGGAATAACAGGACCCACTGGGGGACAAAATTGGCCAGGAATAACAGGACCCACTGGGGACAAAATTGGCCAGGAATACAGACCCAATGGGGACAACAGTGACCAGGAATACCATGACCCACTGGGGACAAAAGTGGCCAGGAATACCATGACCCACTGGGGACAACAGTGGCCAGGAATACCATGACCCACTGGGGACAAAAGTGGCCAGGAATAACATAACCCAATGGGGACGAGAGTGATAAGGAACAAAAGGACCCACTGAGGCTGTTCCGTTACATAACAGGCACAATGCGGGTTGGCACTCCCGTGTTTTTGTCCAATACGATTCACCCGGCTGAATGAAGTGACACTGAGTCATATATATACATAAGTGTGAGATTCCAACGAAGGTTCTCTCTCTCTCTCTCTTCTTCTCCTCTCTCATCTCTCTCTCTATCTTCTCTCTCTCTCTCTCTCTCTCTCTCTCTCTCTCTCTCCGGTGTATCGTCACTTCAATATTTTTATTTTTTAGCGACCCACCCGACCATGTGACTCGTCTCAAATGCTGACAAATGCTTCCCCCCCCCCCTCCCACACGTCCCCCCCCTGGTCAGAAGAACTGCCAAGTCAGGCCACACCCGAAAAGCGGAGGACTAATTCGTCATATTTCCCGTCTATCACCCTCCCCCAACTGTGGTTCTTCGAGGCAGGTCTTTTCCTAGAGACTCTTACTGTTCTTGGACTAGCTTTGTTGTTTATTGGTTTAGCTTTGTTTGTTGGACTACCTTTGTTGTTTGTTGGTTTAGCTTTGTTTGTTGGACTACCTTTGTTGTTTATTGGACTAGCTTTGTTTGTTGGACTACCTTTGTTGTTTATTGGTTTAGCTTTGTTTGTAAGAATACCTTTGTTGTTTACTGGTTTAGCTTTGTTTGTTGGACTACCTTTGTTGTTTATTGGACTAGCTTTGTTTGTTGGACTACCTTTGTTGTTTATTGGTTTAGCTTTGTTTGTAAGACTACCTTTGTTGTGTATTGGACTAGCTTTGTTTGTTGGACTACCTTTGTTGTTTATTGGACTAGCTTTGTTGTTTATTGGTTTAGCTTTGTTTGTTTGGACTACCTTTGTTGTTTGGTTGGACTAGCTTTGTTTGTTGGACTACCTTTGTTGTTTGGTTGGTTACTAGCTTGTTTGTTGGACTAGCTTTGTTTGTTGGACTAGCTTTGTTGTTTATTGGTTTAGCTTTGTTTGTTGGACTACCTTTGTTGTTTATTGGACTAGCTTTGTTTGTTGGACTAGCTTTGTTGTTTATTGGACTAGCTTTGTTTGTTGGACTACCTTTGTTGTTTATTGGACTAGCTTTGTTTGTTGGACTACCTTTGTTGTTTTGTTGGACTAGCTTTGTTTGTTGGACTACCTTTGTTGTTTATTGGACTAGCTTTGTTTGTATCTTGATTTAGCTTTGTTTGTTGGACTACCTTTTGGTTGTTTATTTGGACTAGCTTTGTTTGTTGGACTACCCTTGTTGTTTTATTGGTTGGACTAGCTTTGTTTGTTGGACTACCTTTGTTGTTTATTGGTTTTAGCTTTTGTTTTGGTTGGACTACCGTTGTTTGTTTGTTGGACTAGCTTTGTTGTTTATTGGACTAGCTTTGTTTGTTGGACTAGCTTTGTTGTTTATTGGTTTAGCTTTGTTTGTTGGACTACCTTTGTTGTTTATTGGACTAGCTTTGTTTGTTGGACTAGCTTTGTTGTTTATTGGTTTAGCTTTGTTTGTTGGACTAGCTTTGTTGTTTTATTGTTTTAGGTTTAGTCCCTGTTGACTACCTTTGTTGTTTTATTGGTTTAGCCTTTTTTGTTTTTGTTGGGACTAGCTTTGTTGTTTTTATTGGTTTAAGCTTTGTTTGTTTGGACTACCTTTTGTTTTTTGTTTTGTTGACTAGCTTTGTTTGAAAGACTACCTTTGTTGTTTTATTGGACTAGCTTTGTTGTTTATTGGTTTAGCTTTGTTTGTTGGACTACCTTTGTTGTTTATTGGTTTAGCTTTGTTTGTTGGACTAGCTTTGTTGTTTATTGGACTAGCTTTGTTTGTTGGACTAGCTTTGTTGTTTATTGGTTAGCTTTGTTTGTTGGACTAGCTTTGTTGTTTATTGGTTTAGCTTTGTTTGTTGGACTACCTTTGTTGTTTATTGGTTTAGCTTTGTTTGTTGGACTAGCTTTGTTGTTTATTGGTTTAGCTTTGTTTGTTGGACTACCTTTGTTGTTTATTGGACTAGCTTTGTTGTTTATTGGTTTAGCTTTGTTTGTTGGACTAGCTTTGTTGTTTATTGGTTTAGCTTTGTTTGTTGGACTACCTTTGTTGTTTATTGGACTAGCTTTGTTTGTTGGACTAGCTTTGTTGTTTATTGGACTAGCTTTGTTTGTTGGACTAGCTTTGTTGTTTATTGGTTTAGCTTGTTGTTGACTAGCTTTGTTTGTTGGACTAGCTTTGTTGTTTATTGGTTTAGCTTTGTTTGTTGGACTAGCTTTGTTGTTTATTGGTTTAGCTTTGTTTGTTGGACTAGCTTTGTTGTTTATTGGACTAGCTTTGTTTGTTGGACTAGCTTTGTTGTTTATTGATTTAGCTTTGTTTGTAAGACTACCTTTGTTGTTTATTGGTCTAGCTTTGTTTTGTTGGCACTTTAGCTTTGTTTGGTTGGACTAGCTTGTTGTGGATTGGCTAGCTTTTGTTTGTTGGAGGTACTTTGTTGTTTATTGGTTTAGCTTTGTTTGTTGGGACTACCTTTGTTGTTTATTGGTACTTTAGCTTTGTTTGTTGGGGAGGTAGCTTTGTTGTTTTTGGACTGGGTTTGGTTTAGGTTTGGGTAGCGTTTGTTTGTTGGTTTACTTTGTTTGGGGGGGGTTGGTTTAGGACTACCTTTGTTGTTTATTGTCTAGCTTTGTTTGTTGGACTAGCTTTGTGTTTTTATTGTCTATTTCTTTTGTTTGTTGGACTACCTTTGTTGTTTATTTGGTTTTAGGTTTGTTTGTTTGGACTAGCTTTGTTGTTTATTGGTTTATCTTTATTTGTGGGCCTAACCTTTGTTGTTTATTGGACTAGCTTGTTTGTTGGACTAGCTTTGTTGTTTGTTTATTGGTTTGAGCTTTGTTTGTTGGACTACCTTTGTTGTTTATTGATTTAGCTTTGTTTGTTGGACTAGCTTTGTTGTTTATTGGTTTAGCTTTGTTTGTAAGACTACCTTTGTTGTTTATTGGTTTAGCTTTGTTTGTTGGACTAGCTTTGTTGTTTATTGGACTAGCTTTGTTTGTTGGACTAGCTTTGTTTGTTGGACTAGCTTTGTTGTTTATTGGTTTAGCTTTGTTTGTAAGACTACCTTTGTTGTGTATTGGACTAGCTTTGTTTATTGGACTACCTTTGTTGTTTATTGGACTAGCTTTGTTTGTTGGACTAGCTTTGTTGTTTATTGGTTTAGCTTTGTTTGTTGGACTACCTTTGTTGTTTATTGGACTAGCTTTGTTTGTTGGACTAGCTTTGTTGTTTATTGGTTTAGCTTTGTTGTTTATTGGTTTAGCTTTGTTTGTTGGACTACCTTTGTTGTTTATTGGACTAGCTTTGTTTGTTGGACTAGCTTTGTTGTTTATTGGTTTAGCTTTGTTTGTTGGACTAGCTTTGTTGTTTATTGGTTTAGCTTTGTTTGTTGGACTAGCTTTGTTGTTTATTGGACTAGCTTTGTTTGTTGGACTAGCTTTGTTGTTTATTGGTTTAGCTTTGTTTGTTGGACTAGCTTTGTTGTTTATTGGACTAGCTTTGTTTGTTGGACTAGCTTTGTTGTTTATTGGTTTAGCTTTGTTTGTAAGACTACCTTTGTTGTTTATTGGTTTAGCTTTGTTTGTTGGACTACCTTTGTTGTTTATTGGACTAGCTTTGTTTATTAGACTAGCTTTGTTGTTTATTCGACTAGCTTTGTTGTTTATTGGACTAGCTTTGTTTATTGGACTAGCTTTGCTAGTTTGTTTGGTTGGACTAGCTTTGTGTTTTGTTATTGACTAGCTTTGCTGTTTGTTGGACTAGCTTTGTTTATTCGACTAGCTTTGTTGTTTATTGGACTAGCTTTGTTTATTAGACTAGCTTTGTTGTTTATTCGACTAGCTTTGTTGTTTATTGGACTAGCTTTGTTTATTGGACTAGCTTTGTTGTTTATTCGACTAGCTTTGTTTATTGGACTAACTTTGTTGTTTATTGCAATAGCTTTATTTATTGGACTAACTTCGTTGTTTATTGGACTAACTTCGTTTTTTATTGGAATAGCTTTGTTGTTTGTTGGACTAGCTTTGTTATTTGTTGTTTGTTGAACTAGCTTTGTTGTTTCTATACAAACAGATACACAAACAGAAAAAAACATCAAAGCAACTCACAGGCACACAGAAACAGAAAATTAACAGCAAACAAAGCAACTCACAGTCGTGCACAAACAGAAAATAAACAACAACAAAGCAAAAGAAAAATCCTCCCATTTGTGTATTGTAAAACCGCACATTGCAAAGCTGTGTTCAACATGGGCCTAAAGAAATACATGAGCGTAACTCGCACCTCGACAGACTTTGCCATATTTGCAAGGGGGCGTTTCTCTCTAGGCAAGACGAAGAATGATAAGGAGGCTTATGCTTTCTCTTCCTCCTCCTCCTCCTCTTCCTCCTCCTCCTCCTCTTTTCTTCTTCTCCATAACGGTGGAGTGATGGATAATAGGCCTTGTAAACTCGCGAGGTTAGACAGAGAGAAAAAGTAGGGAGTAGACAGAGATTGTAAAAGATACAGGCAGATTACATTTCCCGCTCTGTAACTAAGGCAATTCCGCATGCAAATATACTCGTATGTATTTACAGTTATGCTCACCAGCAGCAAAATAAATAAGCCCACACGTACAACTAACATGTACTAGGCCTATACACCCAAGTGACAGTGATATCTATCGATGAATCAATAGGCATATGTGTTTCATATGTATCGTGTTGTGATTTAAAAATGATCATTGTTAACTTTAAACTTTTATTTATTATTATTCAGAAGACGAACCCTATTCATGTGGGCCCAAAGAATATGGTGTTAATTTAGAAGAATAAGATAACAGGAAATACAGAAAGAAGAGGTCACTTGTTAAGAAAAGAAGAAGTCTAAATGAATGAATTGATAAATAAACATAACAAATTGAAAGTAAATGATTAAACCAGTACAAGGAGCCTTGTTGTAGGCTGTTAGTAATACGTTGCACCTTCGATTGAATTTTCGTGGTACCAATTGCAAAACGTCTTCAGGGAGACTGTTCCACTGTTCCGCAGTCCTAAAAGAAAGGAAACAGGCTTACGAACACACACACGATCAACAAAGAGGCGCATATTCCCTTTGTACCCGAAATAAAAAAATATATAAAAAGGAGACGAAAGAAGAAAGAGATCTTTGCCACCCACTGTGAAAAAGACGAGGAGTTGGCATGGCCTGGGTATCACACCCATGCCCATGCTCAGCTTAGGCCTAACGCGAGAACACCTCGTATGGAATCCTTCAAGAGAGAGAGAGAGAGAGAGAGAGAGAGAGAGAAGATTGTTGTTCGCCTAACCCTCCTTTGTGGTAGTATAGGATTAAGGGAGTCTTCATATCTCAGGTATTTGGTTAAATTGTTCCTTGTCACTCAAAAATACCTGATGGCATTTTATGGTTTATGGAGAGAGAGAGAGAGAGAGAGAGAGAGAGAGAGAGAGAGAGAGAGATCACATTGTGTTAAAGATGCCCCTTCATGGTAAGGGATTTAGAGAATCTGTATAGAAATCAAATTGGAGAACTTCTTTCTAAATATGTATTTCTGAGAAGAGAGAGAGAGAGAGAGAGAGAGAGAGAGAGAGAGAGAGAGAGAGAGAATGAACAACTTACCGTTTAGTGAAGTTATGTAAATGAAATTGTACTCTACAAGGACATGTATAAAATCAACTTCTATAACTCGCACGAAAATTCTCTCTGCGACCTGGGAAATATTGGCTCCTTCAGCCCTGGGCTAGACAGGGGTATCAGGAATGTCTCGGATGTTCTCGTACTTGCTCTGGGGACTTGATTCTTTTCTTAGGTTTGGCTGAGGCCTCCTGTTTGATCCTGGTCACAGATGTTCCTGATGGTGCTTCGAGTGAGCCTAGACCTATGTAGAATGTCTATGGTCTTAGTTGTTATTTAGCCTCGTTTTAGACGTGATCTCTGCTCTAGGAAATAACATTGCACAGCAAAAGGCTTCCCTGTGGCTGCCTGAAGGGTAGACCTAAGAATGTTCGGCGTTCCACAGGGCAATTGTTTAGACCCTTTGTTCTTCATCCTCAATTCAGACATGATTGCTGGCATAGAAAATAATATTTCATAAAAACAAACTTCCCAGTGAGAAATGAGAAAGCTTAGATCTAGATTGTCTGTTGTTCCACAGGGCAATTGTTTAGAACCTTTGTTACCTATCCTCAATTTAGACATGATTGCTGGTATAGAAAATGATATTTCATTAAAACAAACTTCCCAGTGCAGCCAGAGGATATGTCTTTTTTTAATGAAATGAGAAAGCTTAGATCTAGATTGTCTGTTGTTCCACAGGGCAATTGTTTAGACCCTTTGTTAGCTATCCTCAGTTTGGACATGATTGCTGGCATAGATTATAATATTTCATAATAACAAATTTCCCAGTGCAGCCAGAGGGTATGTGTGTCATTTCTAATGAAATGAGAAAGCTTAAATCTAGATTGTCTGGTGCTCCACAGGGCCATTGCTTAGGGCCTCTGTTGTTTATCCTCCTTTCAGACGTGATTTTTGGCTTAGGAAATAATATTGGACAGTAATAACCTTCCAAGTGGCTGTCAGAGGAGGAGGTGTTGCTTGAAGTAAATTATCATTACTCTATCAAGACGTATAAACCCTCTTTCATGTGAAATGAAACAGCAGTACTATACTTCTATGGAGTTAGACCCCAACCATCTCTTTTCCTTGTGTCAGGCTCACAAGGAGCCACGAAATTGTGAGAGTACTTCACGACGAAGAAAGAGACGTCTAAGTAGTACGACACCCAAATCTTCTGAGCGACTGGATGGTTCTCAGGCGCGCGACGCCAGTTCACAAACAAATCAGTCAGCATCAGAGCTCCAATTCAATCTGTCAGCGTCGTCGCATCGAGCTGAAAGAAGAAGAACCACAGGTTAAAACGGCGTGTATAGAGTATTTCGTCTCTCAGCGCCTGATAAGTCGTTCGTTAGCGACTTCTTACCTTGTGGAGAGGAGGAGCAGCCTGCAACAGTTTTTGTCGCTCAACGCTTTACTATGTACTCGATGATGGCGACGAGAAGGCCTCTTTCTCTTTCGCTGGCCACCTGAAACTTTATGAGTGATTTTTTTTAATCGTCTCGTTCTTTGATGCAAATGTTCCTTTGAGTCTCTCTCTCTCTCTCTCTCTCTCTCTCTCTCTCTCTCTCTCAAACTTTAGTCCACCAAGTTTGCCAAGATTTGACGCCCCGCCGTGAGTTTAATCGGAAATATTGAATTCGCGCAATCTCCAATATGTCATTTCTACATAATACTATTCAGAAAGTCCTCTCTCTCTCTCTCTCTCTCTGGAGCGCGCGAGGCTTGCGCTCTAAAGTGTTTGTTTAGAGCTAAGCTGTACCACACACAAAGGTGCTTCTCAGATATCAGCCTAGAACGTTTGCCAGCCCATGAGTGACAAAAAGCATTAGAAGATCAGGCTGATTTTGAGGAGTAACACTCTTAGAAGTGTTTGATATAGATAAGACATATGGAATCTGGTGTCATTAAAGCCGGGGTCGTGATGATTTTGTTTGTTTAAAAAGCAGTGACTGAGTTTTACTGGTCATTCATGTTTCCCTTAACCAAACATCCGAGACGAGTGGATTTAACATTAGTATACTCTCATATTTATCTATGACAATCAGATATCCGGGAATGTGAGAAGAAACAGAGGAATGTAATGAGAAAATAATTTTGGAAATGACGAATAAATTGACGATTAACGAGTGAATAAGGGAGAGTAGGCTTATAGTTCTTGCGTCTGAGAATGCTAGCCATATTGGCTTCGGCGTGCGTTGCTAAATTCACCGCTTATCAACAGAGCAAGACATATCCTTCAGGAAACTAGTTTTCTCTAGTGGGATTGATCCCCGGTATCCTATTAGTGCTGCTGGCTACTGAAGAAAGTGGGGCTACCTATCACTTACAGATCGTCCCTCAAAACGTTCGGTTTTCTACGAATGTGGCTGCGCATGCCGATGTTACTGTGTCATTCTTTGATTGTTTTGTTGGTAATGACACTAACGACTTTGTTTTCATTTTATTTGTTACTGTCTTCTCTGCGCTACGGCGTCGTTTCCTTGCTGCTTTATCTCTAGATCGATCATGGTTTGAGACGGTCTTCACATGTGTGTGAGTCTAGGATTCTGCACCGGAAAGTTTATGATTATTCGTAAGCGTTACTGTCCACAGTCACCTCTTTCGCTTCAGACTCAGCATACCTTTCCCTTTTGACAGTAACAAAAACAACAAAAACAAAGTCGTTAGCGTCATTACCAACAAAATAGAAGAGAGAGAGAGAGAGACTAATTATTCCACTTTCCGAAGACCTGATTTGAATCATTCCGGGAATTTGCTCGCGTCTATCGTACTGTTGATGCAATTCTATGCATATTTAAGAAGAATGTGTGTGTGTGTGCATTCATACGCATTATGTATACATATATTCAAGTCGTGTATTTGAAATATTACACTGTTGCTGCCTCACAACACCCGGATGGCTAGATTGAGAAAGGTATACGACAGATTCCAGTTTTGAAGAAGCCGGATATGTTGGGATTAAAACCGGCACATACCTGATTTTTCGGAGAAGCGTGCACATACGTACGTAGTACATATGTACACATTTATATATATATGCTTGGGGCTGCAGGGGACTACGGGTGCTGGCGTGGTGTGGTGGTATTTTAGGATAATGTAGGATGATTTTGGGTGCTGTGGGGTGGGTGGGATGGGGTATTGTTGTGGGGGGGGGGGGGGAGTGGTTTGATCGATCCATTAGCTTGGAAACACCAGCGGAAGATAAAAATTTTCAAGAGCCTTATTTTTTCCCAAAGTGGTGGGTGTGCTACGTCACAGGAAACCGCCAGTTTTCCTACTGTTTATCAAACTGCGTAGCGAAGACACAAAGAGAGAGAGAGAGAGAGAGAGAGAGAGTGAGAGAGAGAGAGAGAGAGAGAGCATTCTCTCATAACAACGGAGCATCGCTGATAACAGAGCAGCAACTTTGTCACATTTCTAGGGATTCATGGACGAGGTAAATAAGTACGATTTGGGTAGGTTATCTTCTCTCTCTCTCTCTTCTCCTCTCCCTCCTCTCTCCTCTCTCTATCTCTCTCTCTCTCTCTCTCCTCATCGCTATTCTACTCCTCTCTTCTCTCTCTCCTCTTTAAAGTTTCATATGTTAATAACCTCTCCTCTATTCTTCAGTGACTTATTTTATTTCTCTAAAAACATTTCTCTCTCTCCATCGTTGTGAAATTTTAGATTTGGGTAGGCCTCTCTCTCTCTCTCTCCCTCATATTTTAATAACCTCTCCTCTATTCTTCAGTGACTTATTTTATTTCTCTAAAAACAGATTTCTCTCTCTCTTCCTCTCCATCGCTGTGCAATTTTAATATACTTTTTTAGTACCTTTCAGTGAATTAATTTTTTTATTTCCTCTACCACTAGGAGTTGTGAACAGCAACAGTGTGGAAGAGTTTGAGAGAAAGCTAGACAAAATCATTAGGAGGACACTGAATGAACAGTAAAACTTGCTCCTAGAGATAATAAGTGAGCACACGATGTCTTTGAGACATCCTAATCCTTGTAACTCTCTCTGGGATGCTTCAGATCGAGAGAGAGAGAGAGAGAGAGAGAGAGAGAGAGAGATGAATTGTCAATTGCTTAGAAATTACAGTAGGAAAACTAAGTCTGTCCTCGAGAGTATACCAGGAAGGTCTGCGTGACGTCACAGTCTCCCGCATGTCAGGCTCCTCCAACCTACTGAATTTCTGCCTTCGCTTTCTTTTTTTCCTTTTGTTTAAAAACTCTAAACTATTCGATGACAATAGAAGTATTAGTCAGATAAAGATTCTTCTTACTACTATGTTAAAAGGAGTATTCATAAGAAAGATTAAAAGGAGTATTTTCGCCAAATAACATGAACACTATAGAAAACCTACGGTCAGATAAAAAGCTATATTATGATAAGACAAATAATTCGTAAGGGTGTTCTAAAGAACGTTCTAAACAATAACATGAATATGTTTCTAGAATCATACACACTTGACATAATTCGCGGATAAGTAGGCGGTAAATTTGCATACCTAAAGATACAGTATCTTTATAGTCCTCGTTTTCTGTCTTACGTGGGCAAGACACGGGCACCATATTTCGCATTATTATTATTATTATTATTATTATTATTATTATTATTATTATTATCTCTCTCTCTCTCACACATAATCCAAGCAAGAATTAAATCAAATATTCCTTTCCCCTTGTCTGAAAGTAGAGAGTGTAGTGTAAGTCGAGTAGAAGAA
Source organism: Macrobrachium nipponense (assembly GCF_015104395.2). Classification (NCBI taxonomy): domain Eukaryota; kingdom Metazoa; phylum Arthropoda; class Malacostraca; order Decapoda; family Palaemonidae; genus Macrobrachium; species Macrobrachium nipponense. Next base: position 51,200,601 of record NC_087213.1, on the reverse strand, counting down.
CTAACTAACCGATTGCTTACCCATTTCTCCCCCCCCCCCACCTCTCTCTCTCTCTCTCTCTCTCTCTCTCTCTCTCTCTCTCTCTCTCTCTCACGTGCTTAGGTCCCAAAAGTGTCAGATTTCTGCTTCGACAGTGAATCATAGGCTCCGTGATTGAGAAGACTCTGTTGGTCACCGGATACTTTCTCTCTTTTACTCATGTAATTCACTTCAGTTACAAGATGTTTTGTAACCATAGAGGTAAAATGTCTCCAATTCTCCCTGTCAATTTTGCCGGCTAGATTGACCCGGTAGATTTGAAGCTGTTCGTCCAGCCATATTGCGTCATCCTTTGAGGAAGTGACGCATTGGTCCTATCGCACTGCATACGAACAGTGGGATAGTCATTCCGAGAAACATGTTCTTGACATATCACAGGCATGTCTTTGCTTTGACACTGATATGTCCTTGATATGTCATTGTTATGCCAAAGACATGTGCTTGATATGACACAGACATGACCTTGATATGTCACAGACATGACCTTGATATGACACAGACATGACCTTGATTCAGACATGACCTTGATATGTCACAGCCATGACCTTGATATGACCTATATGACCTTGATATGACAGATATGACCTTGATATGTCACAGACATGACCTTGATATGACAGATATGACCTTGATATGACAGATATGACCTTGATATGTCACAGACATGACCTTGATATGTTACAGATATGACCTTGATATGTCAGACACGACCTTGGTATGTCACAGACATGTCCTTGACACGTCACAGATATGTCATTGGTATGTTACAGTCATGTCTTTGATATGAGACATTCATGTCATTGATAAGTCCCAGATATAGCCTTGACATGTCACAGACATGTCCTTGATATGACACTTTAACGTCAGATCATTTTATTTTGAGATTGTTATAAAATACTATTTTTTTAAAGGCTATTTCTCGTGATTGCTTTTCATCATAATTAAAAAAAGAGAATAAATATGATTTTTTTTAAAATGAAAAAATGGGTTATGCCGAATTTTACTATAAAAAATAGTTTTGTATATATATTATATATTATATATATATATATATGATATACAAATTTATACATATACATTTTTCGTTTAAAAACATTTAACTGCACGAATTCAGAGGATAATATTCAGTGCCAAATTTTATACATCAAGATGCATTCTCTCTTTACGTCGTATCTAAACGTTCCTGTTTAACTTTGTAGCGTCTCGAGTCATGAGTCACAAGTTACGAATGCAGCTGTTACCGAGTGACGACGAATTCGTCACTACTCGCCAGATATATTCGTATCAGTCTGGTATATTCCGAACGTCGTCTTCACTCGTCGCCGCCATCAGACGAATGGTCGGACGAATGGTCTCAGAAACGTTTCGAGATGTTGCGCCACGTTTAGGGAACTCACCCAGTCGCTGTGTTTTGTTATATAAAGCTGCGTCGAGCCCCATGATAATCAGTGTTGCCTCAGCCACACTGCTGTGAACTACCCGTTGTGGTGAGGTCGTCTTGGCACTGCTTGCCACTTTATATACACATACACGTCCACAGTTCGGAACTGTTTTTCCCCCAAGTGCTCAGACGTAAAAGTGAAATATCTCCGGTGAAGCTGAAGTACTACTAACGCCTGAGCTTTTCGAGAAAAATGATCGTCAACTTTGGAGTGCTGATCCCCCTGGCGGCGCTGGTCTCGTGCTCTCTCGGCAAGGAGATCACCAGGGCTCCTCTTGACGACGTCGAAGCCACCCGGGCTTCTTCAGACGACCGCCTCGACCACGAGGAAGAGATCAAGAACCAGGTGAGAGCTCTCAAAAGGATGAGATGCAAACCCGTCCTGCAGAAAATCCTCACCCACGAGCACATCCCGGAGTATCTGGAGTACCACGAGGCGGAAAAGTTCGAAATCTTCCCCGAAGTTCTCTCCGTTATGAAGTGCGACGAGAACTGCAGCTACTGCAACCCGAAGAAGGTGAAGGTCGATGGGCGCAGCTTGAAGCAGGGCATGGCGGAGGTCAAGTCTTGTCGAGCGAAGATACAGGAGACGGTGAACTACACGATCAGGGCCACGGAGAAGGAGACGAATGTCGTGAGCTACTTCCACGTTCCCTTGGATAACGACATCCTGTGCAAATGTGAGCTTAAGAAACCGAGGAGACATCGGCACGGACACAGGTCTGTTTAAAAGGGGCGCCATCGTGCGATATTGTGCGTTGCAGGAAGAGAGCGAGACAAAAAATTACCGGAAACGATATTATCCTTTGTGAAATGATCCCGTCAGTTCTCACGCTAACAGTCTGTTTTAAGGACATGTTCGAGAGACTTTTTTAATGATCGTACGTCAGTCAGACGCCGGAGTCATTCCAAAGTTATTTGCATCTCAGATTGATCAAGCAAAACGTCTTTTTCTTGTTCAGCTGTCTCTGGGAGAAAGTGCCGGATTGAACGTGAACTTTACCGTGGAATTGAAATAAGAAACGAATTCCACACCAGATTGGAACAGAAGCCAGATTGAAAACGAATTACAATAAAATTAATTACAAAGTCCATACCAAAATTACAAAAACCGGACCCGTAATTGTAAACGCTCATGTAAATAACAATAGTGTTGTAAATATGAATATCTGCCAAAGACTTGTTCGGTTGTTTTATATTGGTTGTCTGTGAAAATACCACAGTGATATTTTTTTCTTCTAAGCCAAAACTAAAAGACATGCTTTAGTATTTTTTATTTGTATATATTTGTGTGCGTGCCAGTTGGTGATAAATGGTAATTCTATTTATATGTCTTTCTTCATTCATTGTATCAACTTGATCTATTCATAGTAGATTTGTTCGAATTTTTTACTCATTGTATGAATCTGTTCATGCGTTGTAATTTTGTATTCATTGTATAAACTGTTCATACATTATAATTTCATTTATATAAATGTTTTTTCATATAAATGAACTTTACCTATTCATAGTACATTTTTGAGAATGCTATTTTATTCATTGTATAAATTGCCCATGAATTATAATTTGATTTATATGAATGTTTTTCATTCATTGTATGAACTTTATACATTCATAGTACAGGTGTGAAAGTATTAACCAGCTCATGCATTATAACTATTGTATGAAAAATATCATTTGTTGTATCAATAGTTTATGAATTCAGTTCGTTTCATCAGCTGTTTATAAATTGTAACGTTATTTATATGATTTTTTTGTCATTCATTACATCAACTGTACATACAGTCATAACTCATTTGCGAGAATGTTTTCACCATTCATTGTATCAAGTTTGTTTGCATCATAGATTTATAATGTGTCGTGTACCTGACTTTATTTTTTTGAATTTATTTGTAAGATCATTTGCACAAAACTTCACCTCCTACCAATAAAGTATTATTCTTTTTTGACACGTTGTATTTTTTTGCTGACAATGACTTAAGCTTTCACAAAAGCTAAAAATCAATAGAATATAAAAGTTCTGAAAAAAATAATAATGAAGGAAATGATTTTATTATTATTGTTCTTCAGAAGTTGAACCCTATTCATATGGAACAAGCCCACAGGGAGTATTGACCTGAAATTCAAGCTTCCAAAGAATATTAAGGTCTTCATTAAGAAGAAGAGAAGGTAAACGGAAATACAGAAAGAAGAGATCTCACCTGAAAAAAAAATAAATGAACAGAATAATAGATAGATAAAAATGCATTGAAATGCAAAGAGAATATTGCCATTAGGGTAGTAATGCATTGAATCTTCTGAAGAAGTTCAGAAGAAGTTCCAATCGCAAGACAGCGCCTCAGTGGCGTGATCAGTATGGTCTTTGCCTGCCACCTCGGTGGCCGCGAGTTCGATTCTCGGGCATTCCATTGAGGTGTGAGAGATGTGTATTTCTGGTGATGGAAGTCCACTCTCGACGTGGTTCGGAAGTCACGTAAAGCCGTTGGTCTCGTTGCTGAATAACCACTGGTTCCATGCAACGTAAAAACACCATACAATGGTGTTTTTACGAAGGAAGAAGGGTCTAAGAGAACAATTAAGATGTACAGGACAGAGGAAGATGGAGGAGAAGGCTGACGAGAAACAGCGACCCAATATAGAAATGGGAAAAGCTGAAGGCAAAGAAGAAGAAGTTATCACAGAGACAAATGACTGAGTCAGGCATCACAGAGTCGGTAAAAGAAGCCACCGTCTGTCATACCTGACAGGACACCTCTTCTCTCATTTGGATAAAATTTTCACTGAGAGCCTGGAAATTCTTTCATTTCCTTTGATTTTTGGTTTATCCAGGACGTTGGGTTGCCACTCCCTTCGGCCTTTTTTGCGAGTCATAAGTAAAAATCCCTCATATCAGTCAGTTTTGTCATAAAGATTGACTCAAATTCCACGTTAAGCAGACTGTACTGTGCTTCTCTGCATCCGGTGTTCTGCCTGTTTTTATATGGGAAGTATGCATAAAGGTACCGCATGCAGCGCATCTTGCGTGGCACACTGAAGGCGGTGGTGAATGTCCTCCGCAGCGTCCTTACGGCCATAGTTGCAGATTCGTCTATTTCTTTGCAACTGTAACCAATTACTTAGCTGTCCAACTCCTTCAACTTTGTTCACTTTTCGTGTTTATTGACCCGATCTGTTTTTAATTATTATTATTTTTCAATTATTTATTATTTATTTTTTTAGTCTATCACAGTCCTCCAATTCGACTGGGTGGCATTTGTAGTGTAGGGTTCCGGGTTGCATCCTGCCTCCTTAGGAGTCCATCACTTTTCTTACTATGTGCGCCGTTTCTAGGATCACACTCTTCTCCATGAGTCATGGAGCTATACTTCGGCCTCTAGTTTTTCTAGATTCCTTTCCATAATTATAGTGTTCCCATAATTGTAGTGTTCCTATAATTATGGGTACAATTTCCACTGGCATATCCCATATCTTTCTTATTTCTATTTTCAGGTCTTGATACTTAACTATTTTTTTTTTCCTTTCGTTCTCTTCAACTCAGGTGTCCCATGGTATTGCGACATCAATGAGTGATACTTTCTTAATTATTTTATTATTATTATTATTATTATTATTATTATTATTATTATTATTATTATTATTATTATTACTTCTGCAACTGTCTGGATATTGCCCGTTTATCATTCTCATAATTTTATCTCGTGTTTCTAGATTGTGTGAATTGTAGTGTCTGCACTTTGTATATTCCAAGTATATGGACCTGAGCTGAGATAGAAGTCATTATTATTATTATTATTATTATTATTATTATTATTATTATTATTATTAATTAATTAAACTGAAAAGGATATAAAAAACTCTACGGGGACAACACACATTTTCCACAATCCTACGGAACAAATAGCCTTTAAGGAGCCAAGTGGGCTTGTTCCATATGAATGGGTTTCATCTTCTGAATATAATAATAATAATAATAATAATAATAATAATAATAATAATAATAATAATAATAATAATAATAATAATAATGATAATATTCTTTGGAGGCTTGAATTTCAAGTCAATGGTCTCTTTGGTCGGCTTGTTCTATGTGAATAGTGTTCATCTTCTGAATAATAATAAAAATAATAATATAATAATATAATAAAATAATAATAATAATAAAAAAAATAATAATATAATAATATTCTTTGGTAGCAATATCCAGACAGTTGCAGAAGTAGTAGTAATAATAATAATAATAGTAATGGGCACAATTTTCAGTGTCGAAAATGATGACAATGATTGCAGGTCCACAATAATATGGCATGAGAAGTATAGTCTTGAATAATAAGAGCTTTCGAACCTTGTACTAGGTTCATCTTCAGTCAAGTGAACATTATGAATTTAAAAATCCGTCGAAGTAAACTTCTGAACAGGACAATTCCACAATGACGAACGCTAATGAAGGAAGCGCTCAACAGCCCAACTAGGTAATTCCGTTGTTGTTGTTCGAATTCCTGTTTGCTATTGTGCTGGAACGTCTTGTGGGCTGTGATGATGCTGCATGGTGTTCCCCTGGCGGCGCGGCTGCAACAATGCTGGACGTCACGTCCCCCGTGCTGTGATCTGTCTGAGGGAGGAGAGCAGAAGGGGGGGCAGCATCAGGCGGAGGAAAAACAGAGCTTGTCTTAAAATGAATTTTATAACAAAGTTTTTAAGAATGCAAAAATTGACTAATGGGTCTTCCCCAACGAACGGCTTGTTACCGTAAAAAGCTTCTCCTAAGTTTATGGCGGCGCCTTCCACTATTCTTCTTGTTTGGATATTGTTATTTTTAAAAATTATGTTAGATCCATCCCACTTCGGTCTATGGTTGTTTTTAAAAGCACGGGAGACTATTGCATTGTTCTGTGCATGGGGTCGGTAGTCCTCTTCCACTTTCCCCAAAATATTTTTCCTTACAGTCGTGACAGGAGATTTCGTAAACACCTGGAATGATAGTATTCTTATCGTTATTGTTGTTTCTAATTAGTTTATGGCTAATCGTGTTTGGGTGTTTGAAAACTATTTTAGTATCTTTCTGGCTACTGTTAACATAGTTACATAATTTGTCGAGGTTGGGATTAAATGGGAGGGGTAAGAATCTGTTGGATTTTTCCTTGGGTTTGCTAAGAGGACGATAAAATGCTTTCTTAGCTCGTGAAATGGCTTTGTCAATAAAATGATCGGGGTATCTTAGTCCTCTGAAGGTTGATCGTATGTGCTGAATTTCTCCATCGACAAACTCCGGGTCGCATATTTTAAACGCACGTAGGGCAAAGTTCATTACTACATTGCTCTTGATTTTTATTGGGATGGAATGAATAAAAATGTATGTAACTTTCTGAGTTGGTTGTTTTGCGATACACAGAGAATTTAAATTTATGATTATTGTGATCTCTAATGACTAGTACGTCCAAAAAAGGTAGCTTGTAATCTACTTCTCTCTCTATTGTGAATTTTATGGAGGGGAGAATACTATTACTAATAATCCGTTTAAGTTCTGATCGTTTCTTCGGATGACAACGAATATGTCGTCTACATACCTAACCCAGAGCAATGGTTTTATTGTATCATCGCACCTGTTTAAGACTTCTCTTTCATCAAACTCCATACATAGATTTGCAAGTACGGGGAACAAGAGGGAACCCATAGCTACACCTTCCTTTTTGGCAAATCCTTGGTTATTGATGTTACGCATAATTTAATAAGTGCAAAGAATTGGTCTACTGGAAAAGGAAAACTAATGTTGCCAAGATCATGTTCTTCTTTTAGATTAGTTAGTACATAGTCTAAGGGGACTTTTGTAAACAAAGCCGTAACATCAAGGCTGGCCATATTGCCGTCAACACATCCCAACTCCCTAACGTGCTGGATGAATTGATGTGAATGTTGAAGGTGAGCATTTGAAAATGTTCCTTGGAATTGTTCTGTGGAGATCCACATGAAGCAACAATTGGTCTCAGAGGACATCCTGCTTTATGTATTTTGGGTACTCCGTAAAACTAAGGCACAGTTGGGGATTTGGAGGATATCTTAGTAAGGATTAATTCTTTCTGTGCGGTAACGGGGAGGGTGTGGGTAATTTTCCTAAGTTTCCCATTAAACTCCTGTTGCATCTTTGTAGCGGTGGGAGGCGATTCTAGAGGAGTGTCTGTGTGGCTATCGTTAAGAAGGGCGTAAGCTTTTTCCATGTATACGTTTGTATCCATTACTACTGTGGATCCTCCCTTATCCGCTCTCATAATCCTTATGTTCTTGTTGTTCTTTAGGGCAGTCAAAGCTAACTGGTGTCTTTTGGGTAAAACGTTTATCACTTCGTTCTTCATACTGTCATTTAATGCTGCCCCTTTCAAAAAATTCAATGTAAAATCGGAATGTTTGAAATTGAAAAGGTTAACACTACTTTTTATGTTTAAGATATCGGATTTATCTGTTTTTGTGCGAAACCCCATTCTCAGATTAAGGACTTCCAATTGCTCTTTGTCTTGCCTGACGGATGATAAATTATTTACTTTGTAAGTGGAAAAGTCCCGTTTTGATTTATCTAGTTGGGGCTGTTGAGCGCTTCCTCCATCTGCGTTCGTCGTTGTGGAATTGTCCTGTTCAAAAGTTTACTTCGACGGATTTTTAAATTCATAATGTTCACTTGACTGAAGATGAACCTAGTACAAGGTTCGAAAGCTCTTATTATTAAAGACTATACTTCTCATGCGATATTATTGTGGACCTGCAATCCATAATAATAATAATAATAATAATAATAATAATAATAATAATAATAATAATAATAATAATAATAATAATAATTCTTATTGAAAGATATTGCTGCATCAGCTGCATTCTTCTAATAATAGCTTTCTCTCTGCTATTACAACTGGCGAGTATTGCGCCGATATTACTCATCAGGAGCAGTCAATTTCAGGGATAATTGTTACAAATTTATTTATTTGTTACAGTAAGTGAACAAATAAGTCAAAATATAAGTTAATATAGTGGCCAACGTTTCTCTCGGTATCATCCGAGCATGATCACGGCAGTGGATCGGAGCAGACTGTTGGTGCTGTTTTTTTCAATTAGCAATAATCGCACCTCGGTTATCCCTCATTGGTTACGATACTGCCACTGCGCAAAGCTTGGTGCTGTCAAGATCTACTCAATATATAGCGGCAGGTCAGCGGGGGTTCAACCGCTATCTGCGTTTTCATTGGCCGGTGGCGCAATGCGCTCCCGCCATTGGTTGAAGGAAGTTTTCTTCAAGACGCTTCTCGTCGTTGAAGGTTGCGAAGTTGCAGCCTAGCAGACCGTCGAGGCTGGGGCAAGGCTTCCCTGGGCGTTGTGTCTCGACAGCTCGCGATGTCATTGGCTGCTGGGCTGCTCGTCTCATCTGGTATTCTTAGATCGGGGGTGTCGCTCGGTCTGGTATTACTTGTATTATTTGTACACATAGGTCTCCTTAAGTTGGTGGGGAGGAAGAGCACTTCCTGCGTCGTATTCAATGAGGACTTCTCTTGCTGTATGAGGAGTGCCTCGAGGAGTCGCAAGCGTCGCTGGTCAGGAGCCCTCCCTATTATCTTTATATTCTTGATAATACCGTCGCGGGAGATAGTTCCTGGTGTGCTGTCATGATATGGTTTTTAATCGCTCCTTCTTGTACGTGGCAGGAAATCCTCTTGGACAGTTTCATAGAAGTCATACCAACGTAAGAGTCGGGACATCCACGGACGGGGCATAAGAATTGGTAGACTACATTCGACTGTTTCAAGAGGTCTCTTGCTGGGGTGGTCGGGTTGTTCTTCATAATAAGGTCCCGGGTACGTCGATTTTGGTAATAAATTACAAGTTCGAGTTCTTTGTCGGCTTCGGTAGGGGTCACATTCTCTTTGATTATTTTTCTCAAAGCATCTTCGTCCTCACGGTGACGTGAGGAGGGCTCCTGACCAGCGACGCTTGCGACTCCTCGAGGCACTCCTCATACAGCAAGAGAAGCCCTCATTGAATACGACGCAGGAAGTGCTCTTCCTCCCCACCAACTTAAGGAGACCTATGTGTACAAATAATACAAGTAATACCAGACCGAGCGACACCCCCGATCTAAGAATACCAGATGAGACGAGCAGCCCAGCAGCCAATGACATCGCGAGCTGTCGAGACACAACGCCCAGAGAAGCCTTGCCCCAACCTCGACGGTCTGCTAGGCTGCAACTTCGCAACCTTCAACGACGAGAAGCGTCTTGAAGAAAACTTCCTTCAACCAATGGCGGGAGCGCATTGCGCCACCGGCCAATGAAAACGCAGATAGCGGTTGAACCCCCGCTGACCTGCCGCTATATATTGAGTAGATCTTGACAGCACCAAGCTTTGCGCAGTGGCAGTATCGTAACCAATGAGGGATAACCGAGGTGCGATTATTGCTAATTGAAAAAAACAGCACCAACAGTCTGCTCCGATCCACTGCCGTGATCATGCTCGGATGATACCGAGAGAAACGTTGGCCACTATATTAACTTATATTTTGACTTATTTGTTCACTTACTGTAACAAATGAATAAATTTGTAACAATTATCCCTGAAATTGACTGCTCCTGATGAGTAATATCGGCGCAATACTCGCCAGTTGTAATAGCAGAGAGAAAGCTATTATTAGAAGAATAGAGAAGACTATTTACAAGTTGAATGCAGCTGATGCAGCAATATCTTTCAATAAGACTTGTTTGAAAGAGGGTCTCCTTCCAAAATAATAATAATTATAATGATAATAATAAAGAAAGTATCACTCATTGATGTCGCAATACCATGGGACACCAGAGTTGAAGAGAAAGAAAGGGGAAAAAATAGACAAGTATCAAGACCTGAAATAGAAATAAGAAGGATATGGGACATGCCAGTGGAAATTGTACCCATAATCATAGGAACACTAGGCACGATCCCAAGATCCCTGAAAACGAATCTAGAAAAACTAGAGGCTGAAGTAGCTCCAGGACTCATGCAGAAGAGTGTGATCCTAGAGACGGTGCACATAGTAAGAAAAGTGATGGACCCCACTAAAAATACCACCCAGACGAATTGTGTGATAGACCAAAATAGAATATATATAGATATATATATATATATATATATTTTATATAATGTATAATATAAATGATAATAATAATAATAATGATAATAATAATAATAATAAACAATTCGGGTCAATAAATAAGATAAGTGAACAAAGTTGAAGGAGTTGGACAGCTAAGTAAGTGGTCACAGTTGCAAAGAAACAGACGAATCTGCAGCTGTGGCTATAAGGATGCTGCAGAGAACATTCACCACCGCCTTCAGTGTGCCATGCAAGATGCACTGCATGCGGTACCTCTATGACTACTTCCCGTATAAAAACCAGGCAGAACACAGGATACAGAGAAGCACAGTGCAGTCGGCTTAACGTGGAATTTGAGTCAATCTTTATTACAAAACTGACTGATATGAGGGATTTTTACTTATGACTCGCAAAAAAGGCCGAAGGGAGTGGCAACCCAACGTCCTGGATAAACCAAAAATCAAAGGAAATGAAAGAATTTCCAGGCTCTCAGTGAAAATTTTATCCAAATGAGAGAAGAGGTGTCCTGTCAGGTATGACAGACGGTGGCTTCTTTTACCGACTCTGTGATGCCTGACTCAGTCATTTGTCTCTGTGATAACTTCTTCTTCTTCTTATTCTTCTTTGCCTTCAGCTTTTCCCATTTCTATATTGGGTCGCTGTTTCTCGTCAGCCTTCTCCTCCATCTTCCTCTGTCCTGTACATCCTAATTGTTCTCTTAGACCCTTCTTCCTTCGTGCCATTCAATAACGGCGTCAATATTTTACTTAATCTGTGATTTGATAGATACTTTACTGGCTCTTGCTCCAAAGGTCTCTATTTCCTGACAGTAGCTGTTTGTTGTTTTTTTTTGTATGGTGTTTTTACGTTGCATGGAACCAGTGGTTATTCAGCAACGAGACCAACGGCTTTACGTGACTTCCGAACCACGTCGAGAGTGGACTTCCATCACCAGGCGCTGAGGCGCTGTCTTGCGATTGGAACTTCTTCTGAACTTCTTCAGAAGATTCAATGCATTACTACCCTAATGGCAATATTCTCTTTGCATTTCAATGCATTTTTATCTATTTATTATTCTGTTCATTTATTTTTTTTCCAGGTGAGATCTCTTCTTTCTGTATTTCCGTTTACCTTCTCTTCTTCTTAATGAAGACCTTAATATTCTTTGGAAGCTTGAATTTCAGGTCAATACTCCCTGTGGGCTTGTTCCATATGAATAGGGTTCAACTTCTGAAGAACAATAATAATAAAATCATTTCCTTCATTATTATTTTTTTCAGAACTTTTATATTCTATTGATTTTTAGCTTTTGTGAAAGCTTAAGTCATTGTCAGCAAAAAATACGTGTCAAAAAAGAATAATACTTTATTGATAGGAGGTGAAGTTTTGTGCAAATGATCTTACAAATAAATTCAAAAAAATAAAGTCAGGTACACGACACATTATAAATCTATGATGCAAACAAACTTGATACAATGAATGGTGAAAACATTCTCGCAAATGAGTTATGACTGTATGTACAGTTGATGTAATGAATGACAAAAAAATCATATAAATAACGTTACAATTTATAAGCAGCAGCAGCTGATGAAACGAACTGAATTCATAAACTATTGATACAACAAATGATATCTTTCATACAATAGTTATAATGCATGAACAGGTTAATACAATGAATAAAAAGATTCTCACACCTGTACTATGAGTGTATAAAGTTCATGCAATGAATGAAAAAACATTCATATAAATTAAAATTATAGTGCATGGACAATTTATACAATGAATAAAATAGCATTCTCACAAATGTACTATGAATGTGTAAAGTTCATTTATATGGAAAAACATTCATATAAATGAAATCATGATGCATGAACAGTTTATACAATGAATACAAAATTACAACGCATGAACAGATTCATACAATGAGTAAAAAATTCTAACAAATCTACTATTAATAGATCAAGTTGATACAATGAATGAAGAACTGGCGCACACAAATATATACAAATAAAAAATACTAAATCATGTCTTTTAGTTTTGGCTTAGAAGAAAAAAATATCACTGTGGTATTTTCACAGACAACCAATATAAAACAACCGAACAAGTCTTTGGCAGATATTCATATTTACAACACTTGCTATTTACATGAGCGTTTACAATTACGGGTCCGGTTTTTGTAATTTTGGCGTGGACTTTGTAATTAGTTTTATTGTAATTCGTTTTCAATCTGGCTTCTGTTCCAGTCTGGTGTGGAATTTGTTTCTTATTTCAATTCCACGGTAAAGTTCACGTTCAATCCGGCACTTTCTCCCAGAGACAGCTGAAGAAGAAAAAGACGGATTGCTTGGTCAGTCGGAGATGCAAATAACTTTGGAATGACTCCGGCGTCTGACTGACGTACGATCATTAAAAAAGTCTCTCGAACATGTCCTTAAAACAGACTGTTAGCGTGAGAACTGACGGGATCATTTCACAAAGGATAATATCGTTTCCGGTAATTTTTTGTCTCGCTCTCTTCCTGCAACGCACAATACGTGGAAGTAGCTCACGCCATTCGTCTCCCTGGTGTCCGGTAATTTCATCTCAGTAATTACATCGTGGTAACCTCATCGTGTTAATTTCACCGCATGGTAATTACATCTCATACATTTTCACCGCATTGTAACTACATTGCAATATATCACATCGTCAGTAATTTCATCGTAAGGTTTTTTCACCGCACAAGGCCAAAAAATAAATGAACAATAAAATATAATTCACTTGTTTCTATCCAAAACGTCCAAGTATTACTGTTATACTTGATGAGATCAAAGTATCTAACTTTCCAACTATTAGCAAATGTCCTGCTTGTTGACTTTTCTTATATAAAAAAACTTTTAATGAAAAAATTTCGGTTTTTGTAATCAACTTGTTTTCTGAGTGGTAAACATTACCGGTTTTTGTAAATAAACAAAAGTAAACCCATCAAGATGCTTGTGCAGTACGTCGAAAGCATAAGGAATAAGAAAAAGCTCATTGATAATAGTCATCTATTTGTGAAAAAACGAAAAAGTGGCGAAAAAACTATTTGGAGATGTGACCAGTTTTATAAAACAAAGTGCCATGCAAGAGTTCATACAAATGAAGATTTTTTTCGTAGACCGATTAATTGAGTCAGATATAAGACTGGGGTCAAACAACTGATAATCATCGACGCTAAAAGAATAAATAAAAAATAAAAAATAAAAAACCCCCATTAATACTGAAAGTTGTTTGGTGAGTGTTAGAAAAGTTATAAACGTTCTGAAACTAAATATGCTGTAAAACATGTTTAGATATGTTTAAAACGTTTTACAGTTCATTATCCAACTAGATTTTCCAATTAGGTTTTCCAACACTAAATATATATTTTTACTTTAAAAACAAAAACAAATCAAGCCTAAAAAAGGACAATCATGAAAAGCATAAAAATAAGGAAAAATACTTAATCTATGAAAAATCAAGACGATGAAATTACTTATGTAGGATAAGTCAACAAACACTACTTTGATCCCCATCAACAACTATAGCAGTAATTCAAGGAACGTTTTACAGGAAAACAAGTGCATTATATTTTACTGTTCATTTATATTTTTGCCTTAAGTTAAGTATATCTTAGTTTTACCAGACCACTGAGCTGATTAACAGCTCTCCTAGGGCTGGCCAGAAGGATTAGATATTTTTACGTGGCTAGGAACCAGTTGGTTACCTAGCAATGGGACCTACAGCTTATTGTGGGATCCGAACCACATTATATCGAGAAATGAATTTCTATCACCAGAAATAAATTTCTCTGGTTCCGCGTTGGCCGAACCGAGAATCTAACTTCGGACTACCGGATTGGTAGCCGAGCGCGAAATCCACTCGTCCAACGAGGAGCTCGTCCCTTTGGTGGACTTGTTTTCATCTTCTGAATATATAATAATAATAATAATGGTGTCAGTTTTATTTTTACTTCCGTCCTGCCATCTGACGGCTGATTATTTTTCGTGAAGTCATGTCATCAAATTGCCAACATCTTATCGATATAGTATATTTTATTTCCGAATCTTTTCAGCCTGACCATTGTTTGATTGGCGTTCTTTACTCTGTCACTAAATTCCAACTCGAGAGAATTCGATAGGACCCAAGAGAACTCTGAGGCAACTCAAGAGAGATTGAGAGAACTCAGGAGAAATCTCGAGAGAGAACAAGCACTGGATGGTCATTGTATCCTAAATATTTGAAAGATTCAACTCTTTTAGATTTATATTCTATGATTTACCTTCTTATTCTGGGTTCTTCGTCTGTAGATATATATAAAGCACTCTTTAAATAAGGCTTGCTTTGTAAATATTGTGAAAGTCAAGTACATTAAGGGAAAATCTGCAAAACTCTACGGGAATACAACATAGAGTTTCAACCAACCTTTTCTCAAACTGCAACATTTCTCTCTCTCTCTCTCTCTCTCTCTCTCTCTCTCTCTCTCTCTCTCTCTCTCTCTCTCTCGAGTAAAGTCTTCCTTTAAGACATGGTTTTTTTAAAGCCCCAAAGGTAACTGTATGAGTTTAACAATAAAATTACCCAAAGAATTGGTGTCACTTTTCAAAACGATCCAAGAAGTTTTGATGCCACTTGCGAGATTTGATACCAACGATCCCAAAAGATTTAGTGTTAATTTTGAAAACGATCCCAGAAGGTTTGGTGTCACATTTGGGAACGATCCCAGAAGCTTTGGTAATCATTTCGGAGAAGTTCTTCGAAGAATATTAGTATTCCGTGGGAAAACGATCCTTTAGCATTTGGTATTGCCTTGAAAAACGACCTCAGAAAATTTGGCTTCGGCGTGGGAAACGATCCTAGAAAATGTAGGGGGGTTTTCCCGGTTATTTCTCTCTCTCTCTCTCTCTCTCTCTCTCTCTCTCTCTCTCTCTCTCTCTCTTGTCAGGACGAGGAAAGAAACAGCAAGGGTACACCATCCCCCTAAAAGTATGCCACCTGCAGGAGACCACTCAGCTCCCATGTAGGCTCTGAAATCCCGAGGTTAGATTGAAGAAGAAGCAACCATATTTTTCATGATGACTTCATCAAGGCCAGTCAGTCAGTCAATTTCACAGGAAGAAGGGATTCCCGGTCTATTTCCTAACGTTTTGCCCCAGACTATAAATGGTGCTTTTCGTACTGGTGCCTTCTCTGTACCTGTTTTTGGGCGCAGCACGGTTTGTTGTATGATGACCCCGTGTGACCTCTAGTGATACCGTGTAACCTTGTTTGACCTCATATGACCTCTTTTGACCCCGTGTGACTCTGTGTCACCTCGTGGGGACCTGAGTGACCTCGTGTGATCCTCTTTGACTATGGGTGACCTCGTACAACCTTTGTTTGACCTGGTGTGAGTCTTTGTAACCTCGTGTGGACCTGAGTGACCTCGTGTGATCCCATGTGACCACGTGTAACCTCGTGTGACCTTGTGTGGCCCCATGTGACCTCGTGTGACACCTACATCCTTTTGTCAATCCTTTAAGTTGAGCTTGAGAGGAACTGCTTGCAGAGGGCTCTCCAATAAATAATCCTGCTCTTTGCCAGTAGTAATAAGATGTTAAAGTGAATACGAAGCCTAGTTTGGATCCCTGGACTCTGTCCAACCAACATGGGCTCACCATCAGATGAACCGTAGCTCCGTGACCTAGTATGTATGATCAAGAAGCAAAGAAAGAAAATGTAGTGGAAACTTTGTTTCTGTTGGATGGTTAGAGATCTAGGCTTTAATTTTTTGAATTATTTTTTAATCTTGCATCCCTCTGAAACTTGAGAGCTCTCTCTCTCTCTCTCTCTGGTTTCAGAGGAATGCAATATTACGAGCAAGAGTAAAGCACCAAAGTGGGTGGTATGGGGAAGGGGAGGGGGTAACCATGCAGATTACTAATACGAGCCAACGAAGGTTTAACATCCTGTTCATCTGTCTGATTTGGATTTATGTCCGTCGCGTTGCATTGCATTACGATTGTCTTTCCGTGAGTCATAGAAAACTGGGTGCGTACGATGACATTCAGAGGGAATTGGGAATGATGGGAACGTACCATAACATTCGTAATAATAATATCTGGGTAAGAACGAATTCGTTGCTTTGATGTATAGACCCCTGGTCTCGTCTTGACACGTGGGCAACATCACAGTGAGTGCTGTGATTTTCTGTTGTCTGATATTTATTTGAATATTATTCGTAATAGCTCCCAGGAGCCTGCTACCAAGACTGCGCGCTGAATGAAGATGCGAAGTTGCCTCTCTCTCTCTCTCTCTTCTCTCCTCCTCGTCTCTCTCTCTCCTCTCGTCATGTCTCTTCTCCTCTCCTCTCGTCATTGAATTATTTTTACCCTCCCAATGATTCCTTCAAAATAGACGTTGAATGATTCCTTCAAAATGGAACCTATGCGTTGAAGTATCTTAACACTTGGTTTATTGTATTATAAGTCATCACTTTTGTCACGTACCTTTAAATAATACTTTGTCGTTTGCATTTAATCCTGATGTAGTTCAAATTTGATAGCAAGTTTGATAGGAAGCTTTGGATTTTAATAGAGGGGAGATTTTGAAAGCAATTAGGAACCGTGACAGCTACCAGTAGGTTTCGGTATCAAGCAGGTTTTGAAAGCAAAGATCAGATTTCATAGCAAGTGATAATAATTTTGACACCAAGCAGATCTTGAAGGCAGAAAACATGCACACCGACAGACTTGATAGCAAGCACGTGTTTGTGATAGCAAACAGAAACTTTTAGTTGCATGCAACAGACTGAAGACAGGGAACATGCACACAACAGACCTGATAGCAAGCACATGTTTAATGGCAAACAGCAACTTTTAGTTGCAAGCAACAGATGTTTACTTGACAGCAGGTAGCTTAGTTTTTTGAAATTTAACTTGACCTAAGGTGACCTCAGAGTAGGGAACGGGTATGAGATAGAATTAGATCGATTTGGCCTTATGCCAACATTGTCTCTTGCTCCTTGCCTGACAGTAGGATTTAGTGAGAAAAGTGGCCGGTTATTGACGTTTCTTGTAACCAACCAGATTGTATATTCCTTTGTTGATATATAATTCCTCTCTCGTTTCATTTCCCTTTCTTAGGTATTCTGAAACTTTAGACTGTAGTAATCATCCAAGGTCAAACAACAACTTTGTATATGTATATTTATTTTTATTAAAAAGCGTCTTCATCACTGGTTATTTCGCCGGGGGGAAAAAATGATCTTCCAGACCTCAGGTACTGGAATACCCCAAGGTGGGCCAGTGTCGCTTGTCCCTGTGAATCTCCTTCAGGAAGTGATACCCATTCGCGTCGTACTTCGGCTTCTGGAAGCAAAGACCCCTGCGCACCCACAGGTTCTTGGGCACGTTCAGCCGCTGGAAGACCCTGCTCTCTCTCCTGACGAAGACGTAGTCGGGGATGGGGTTGCAAAACATGTCGAGGAGGTAGTACCCGCGCGCCTCCATGAAGGCCACAAACTCAGGGTCCTCAAAGTCCCAGGGCTTCCCGTGGACGGAATCAGCGCGGGAGAACATGGAATTGTTTTTGGGTTTCCCGATGTGCTCGATGGCCCACACGTCCACGGTGACCCTGTGGAACGGGAAGGCCTTCAAGATGTCCATTTCCACGCCTTCCACGTCCAGGCTGAAGAAGTCCACGTGGGAGATGTTGAGGGCCATCAGGAAGGTGAGAGTCGGGAAGCACTGCACTTTCTGGAACGTCTTGTAGCCTGGACCGCTCTCCTGGAAGACTGGATCCTGGAATGCATAGTAGAAAGAGGTAGAGACGTCATTAAATAAGTCGGGAACCACTGCACCTTCTTGAACGACTGGTGGCCTGGACCGCTCTCCTGGAAGGCTGGATCCTGGAATGCATAGTAGAAAGAGGTAGAGACGTCATTGAATAAGTCGGGAACCACTGCACCTTCTTGAACGACTTGTAGCCTGGACCGCTCTCCTGGAAGACAGGATCCTGGAATGCATAGCAGAAAGAGGTAGGGACTGCTAAATAAGCAGGCATGGCTGTTAATCTCAAGAAACACAGGTCATAACGACTGATAAAAACGGCAAAATTGCTTCTGGTTTTAACTTTGGAAAAAGTGAGTCATTTCCACCACTTCGGGACCTGAAGTTTAGTCATTTCTCTCGTACATTTGAAATTTTTCTTAACTTTGTTTTGAGAATTGTACAGACAATCAAAACTTTCAGAAAATGAGCAGCTTTTGTAAGATTGTCTTACACTATTGACATTTCAGAATGGATAGAAATTATTCAGTTTGTAATAAATTCTCTGCCTTTATCCAAATACTTTCCTGACCCATGACATACGTAAATACTATGCACGTCATTCAGAAGGTTAACCATATTCGTATGGAACAAGCCCGCCAAAAGGGGCCATTGACTTGAAATTCGAGAAGCTCCCAAATCATATTATGGTGTTCATTCGGAAGAGGTAACAGAGGGTAAGAATGGGAAACACAGAAGGAGATCAATTATTAGAAAAACAGATGAAGTGACAAATAAATACAACCTTCCCAAGAGTATTATAGTGTTCGTTAGAAAGAAGTAACAGAGAGTAACGGGAAACACAAGAAGAGGAGCTCAGTTATTAGAAATACAGATAAATAAATAAACAAACAGTAAACAAACAAACGGCACTAGACATCAGTCTCTCAGGACGCGACGAAGACCCTTACCTTCTCGATGCGGGCTGCGCCCCTATCCCTCCAAACGGAGGTCTTCCCTTGCCTGATGAAGGAGCTGAGGACGACCTCCTTCGGGTAGTCCTCGGTCGAGACGCAGGCGGGCGAAGACCACGCCTTCCTGTGCTTCCTCCTGAGGATGTCGAAGCTCTGTCGATCGGCCTCGATCAGCAGACCGGACCAGTTCCTGTGGACTTCGAGCTGGAGCGTGTTCGACAGGTACTCCCCGTCCAGGGCGCCCGCTTCGACGAAGAACCCAGGCGGGCCTTCGGAGTAGAGGTCTTCCAGGATGCTGTTGATGAACGCCCACGACGGGAAGACGCTCTTGTAGTTCGTGTAGGCGACGTCCTCTGGCTCTCCCTCCTTCAGGTTGTAAGGCTCGGGACTCGGCGGGTACAGGTACTTCGTCCTCAGGAGTTTGATCAGTTCCAGGTCATCAGCTGGTATGGGGCCCCTCGCCAGGATCTCTAACTGGAATGATAGGAAGTTCCGTGCATGTTGTGTTATATATACTATTATAATATATATATTATATATATAGATATATATATATATATATATATATATGAGCCACCAAAGCGTCCATTATTATCGTACTGATACGTAACGTCATCTAGCTCTCAAGCCTTAGAAATAAAACTTTGTATAAACAAATAATAACAAGGAGGCAACTGTCTTCCTAAACTCTCTCTCTCTCTCTCTCTCTCTCTCTCTCTCTCTCTCTCTCTCACGGGAATCAACAGTCTTAGCCAAGAGCTGCATCTTTTTATTGACCTTCAAAGACTGTGACGGAAATGTAGTATCTTATCGCGCATGCGCGGAATAAAAAAAACTTCTGTCAGTTTAATTACTTCTTCGGAATTTTCCTCTTGCTTATGTGTTTATTTGGCATACAACACTTCTTCCTTCAAGGGGCAGAAATATACGAGAGAGAGAGAGAGAGAGAGAGAGAGAGAGAGAGAGAGAGAGAGAGAGAGATTTGCAGGCACTTATACAGAAAATTACTGAGAGAGAGGATGACGCATTTGCAGGAATATATATACAGAGAGAGAGAGAGAGAGAGAGAGAGAGAGAGAGAAAGATAGGACCTTACCTTACAGACCTTACATCTTGTTCGGGTTGCCCCAGGTCCTCAGTGTGATGCACCTCTAATGTCTACCAGAGAGTTGCTAGTACATCTTCCGGTATATTTTGCATTCTTCCAATCTTGGATGGTCTGGGATGCAGTTAGATATTTGTCGAGCTTATTCTTAAACACATCTACGCTCACTCCTGATATATTCCTCAGATGAGCTGGCAACGCATTGAATAGACGCTGCATTATCGATGCTGGTGCGTAGTGGATTAATGTCCTGTGTGCTTTCCTTATTTTTCCTGTATAGTTTTGGGCACTATTATCTACCTCTGCTTGCTCTTTCTGATATTTTTAGTTCCATGATATTTTTCTCGCTATTCCTTCTATCTGTTTCCATGCCTGAATTATCATGTAGCGTTCTCTTCTCCTTTCAGACTATATAATTTAAGAATTGTAGTCTTTCCCAGTAGTCTAGGTCCTTAACTTCTTCTATTCTAGCTGTAAAGGACCTTTGTACACTCTCTATTTGTGCAATATCCTTTTGATAGTGTGGGTACATATCATATTGCAATATTCAAGTGGGACTACGAACATATGTTTTATAAAGCATAATCATGTGTTCAGCTTTTCTTGTTTTGTAAGTGCCGTAACAACATTCCCATTTTTGCTTTACATTTTGCCAACAGAGTTGCTATTTGATCATTGCATAACTGTTTTCCTATTCATCATCACACCAGGTCTTTAAACTGCTTCCTTATTTGTGATGGTCTCATTATTAGGTCCCTTATTATGCATATAGCTTTCTTTCTCTGTCTCCATAATTTATTGATTCAAATTTATCAGAGTTAAATACCATCCTATTTTACCTCTGCCCAATCATATACTTTGTTAAGGTCTCTTTGTAGAGCGTTCCTATCTTCATCACAAGTAATTTCTCTACTTATTCTTGTGTCATCTGCGAAACTACTCACTACCGAATCCTTAACATTATTGTCTAGTCTTCATCATAATAACAAACAGTATTGCAGCTAACACCGTACCTTGCGGCACACCGGATACCTTGGCTTCATCCGATATTCTCGTCGTTTGCAATAAAACTATCTGTTTTCTGTTGTGTTAAAAATTCTTTTAACCATCTTCCTACTTTATCCACGTATTGTGTTTTTCTAATTTTCTTCCTTTTCGCTAATATATTATGGTCTACTTTATCAAAAGCTTTTGCAAAGTCTAAATAAACCACATCTGTTTCATTTCCGCTTTTCATATTTTTGAATATGTTTTCACGGTGGACTAACAGTTGGGTTTTGTGTACTTTTTTTTCCGGGTACGAAACCATGTTGTCCTTTATTAAACAAATTATTTTTTATTAAATGTTTCATAATATTTTTCTTCATTACCCTTTCATACACTTTCATAATGTGATGTTAGAACTCACAGGCCTATAATTACTTGTCTTGATCCACTTTTGAAAGTAGGGTAATATATGCTAATTTGTGCTCATCATATATCTTGCCTGTATCTACACTTTGTCTTAATAATATTGCAAGTGGCTTTGCGATAGAATGAACTACTTTCTTTAACAAAAAATAGCAGGAATTCCATCAGGCCCTGCAGCAGCTCCATTTTTAATTTCATTAATAGCCTGCACAAATATCAGCTTCATTAATATCTATGTCAGCTAAATATTCACTATTTTCTTATCCCTTACTTCTATTCATTATCTTCATTATCTATTCTAGGGGTGAATTCTCTCTTATATCGTTCTGCCAGTATGTTTGCAAATTTCCTTTTTTCATTCGTTAATCTCCCTTCAATTCTCAGGGGTGCCTATTTCTATTCTTCTTTTATTCATCTTCTTCGCATATGAGTATAATAGTTTGGGGGTTTTGCTTGATATTTAATAGGGTTTTTTCTTGCAAGTCCCCCGTTTTTTCATTTTCTTTTGATTTTTGTATATCTTTTGTTTCTGCATTTTCTATCTTACTTTTTAGTTCTATAACTTTCCATGCATTTTTTTTCTTTTGCAAGACCTTTTTTCCACTTTCTGATTTTCTGGAACAAGATCCTTCTGTCTCTGGTATGCATGAATGATGTTTACTTTTCTTCTTCGGTATATATTTTTCCACTATTATCTCCAATATTTTATATAATATCTCCGTATTTACCCTTATGTCATCACTTACGAAAATGTTATCCCAATCTTTGTTTAATTCTTCATTAATTTCTGACCAATTTTATATTTTTACTGTAGAAGTTGTATTTTCCATATCCTTCCCACTTTTCATTTCTTGCTTATCTCTATTTTTCACTTGCTTTGGAATGAACTGTTAATTCTATGACATTATGGTCTGAAATAACTCGCATTATAAACTATTATTTCTTTAACATAATTCATCTCGTTCACAATACTAGGTCTAAAGTATTTTCCTTTCTTTGTTGGCAGGTGATTTATTTGTTGAATGGTTTGTATTCTCTAGTAGCATATCTAATAGCTTTTCAAATTGCCTCTTATCTTCTGCACTACTATTTCCTCTCTTTTTTATATGTATAAGTACAACCACAATCTCCTAGTTCGTTCTTTCCATTCTACGAAAGGAAAGTTGAAGTCACCAGATAGGAGAATAGTCCAGTCCTTGTGATTTCTACATATAATCATCCAATTTTCAATTATTAAGTCAAACTCTTTAGTATTAGGAGGTCTATATATTACTATGTTCTCAATTTTTCAGATTCAAATTCTACCGCTATTAGTTCACATTCTGAGGTTACTATATTTCTCATATATTTTTCCTTGTTTTTTGTCTTTCCCATATATTGCGGTTCCCCCTTGATTCCTATTTTTTCTATCTGATCTATAGTTTGGAACCCTTTTATTTGATCATCATTCCCAGTCCTCTTGGGAATACCAGGTTTCACTTATATTCATTATATCTATTTTCTTTTCATTTTGGGTTAGTTCTTCTAAGTACTCTATTTTTCTTTTTGAGTTACTCGTAACTAAACCCTGCGCATTCATCACTATGATGGTTTGCGTGTTTTTCTCCTTCATTTAATACTGGTAGTAATAAGGATTTTCCCATGTCTCTTTCCTGTTTCTGGTATGTGTTCTTTTTTTCACTTTCCAGAAATTCTGACATTAAAAAATCCAACTTTTCCATAATATTTTGATCTTCCTTCATCATAATTATTCATTTTGTGTCTGAATCTGCAATTTTCTCCGTTTCTGCAATATCCTCTTGCATAATAAATACAGTTATTATCTCTTGAGTAGAATTTCGGAGCTGAGCTTTGAAATTTTTTGCTGACACCTCTGCTATCTCATTGGTGGTTTGCTTTTCTCTTTTACCTGATATTCTTGATTTCTCTCTTATTTGTTTCTTTCTTATTTTGGATTTTATTACTTGGTTGGTTATTTATTTGATTATGATTCATGGCTACAGGGTGCATATATTTGCATTTTTTGTCGAACTTACATCCTTTTCCTTCTTTTAGGTTTTTACATCTTTTGGATGCAGATCTCTGCAATCATCCCATATCCATCTAAGTATGCACATTACATATATTTCATAGTTTGACATATCTTAGGATGTTTGTAGTAACATCTTTCTCCAAATCTGCAATTCCCTCTTTTCAAAAGGTTGCAGATTTTGTCTTTCTTGTCTATTTTTCCTCTTTCCCGTCATTGTATAGATCTGGGTAGAGCCTCTTCGGGATTTGCTTTTCTGTTGTCATATCGTAATTTATTTCTTCGTAGGTATGCTGCTTTATTGCCTCATATGTAGTATCAATGAGTATCTCTGCATCCATACTTTTATCTTGTTCTTTGTTTTCCTTATTTTTTCTGTCATTTCATTTTTGTTTACTTCTCTTCCGTCCTCTTCTTCTTCTTCTTCCTTCTTCCTCTTCCTCTTCTTCTTCATCCTCAACTATTTGTACATTCAATCTTGATTTAATAACATTGTCTATCCATGATAGACATGTTGAACAAAAAATTCTTGTATCTTTTCTCAAATCTTGTATTACCTCAGCACACTGTGGATGGTCGGAATGTTTGCATGCAGCACATTTTCTGATTAGGTTTTGTGATTGACTATGCTATACCAAACCTTACACAGTTTGCATGCTTTTGGCATTCTTTTTCCTAATGCATCAATTAGGATATTCACAAGATTCACCTTATTCATTTTCTTTGTCGGAATATGTTGGTTTATGTATATTTTCTTTATGAGTCTCTTGACCACTTGGATTTTATTTGGAACTTCTTCATTATTTTCAAGATGTTTTCATTAGATTTGTTCAGTTTGAAGGATTATATCCTTCTAATATATCTATGATGCTTTTGTATCTTTTTGGTAGGACTGTTGCTGTATTTCATAGATGAGAAATGCCAGTTCCCTTCCTGCTACCTCATCGTATTACGAATCTGCTAAACACGCCAAATTACGCCACCTCTTCCCGCAGTTGGAACTTATACTGCCATCTTGTTCTGATTTATAGTATTACACTTGATAAACTAACTTAGAAGACGCTTTATCCTACTATTTTCACACTAATCTTATCACCGATAGTTCACGAACACTTCTAGATATTTCTCAAATTCTAGTCGTATGTTAAACTTGTGATATCTGTTGATTATTGTGACTTCACGCGGGTACGTCTCACCAAGCAAGATGGCTACTACGAGAGAGTAGAGAGAGAGAGAGAGTTATACTTACAAACATACATACAGAGAGAGAGAGAGAGATAGAGAGAGAGAGAGAAGGAACCCAAGCAAGCAGTAGTAGACTTATGAATATAACCGTACCCTTACCTCCTCAATAGACTTCTGGTTATTCTCGGCTAGGTCCAGGGCGGATACCCGCGGCGATGCCACATCACCCGCTCGATCGTTCAGCGCCCTGAGAACTCCACTCTGCCTCCAGCGACGGTGGAACAGAAGGAGGTTCAGGTTATGTGTAAAGAATGTGGCAGAAAGCCGTTCCAAGGACGAAATCCCCCCCTATTACTACTACTATAGTGGTATTACGATACCTCGCTCGTATTTCCTTAATAGTAATATGAACCTGACTGGGAGGGTTTGTTCTATATGATTACGGTTCAAAAGCTTGTTCTATATGACTAGGATTCATCTTCTGAATAATAATAATAATAATAATAATAATAATAATAATAATAATAATAATAATAATGCTAGTAACAATAATATAGTTAGGAAGCAGACCCTCTCTCAAGCCTCCTTTATTAAAATTAATGGCTACTTCAGCAGCGTTAAAATTGTAGAGATTCTTCTCTATTTTTCGGAAAATAGGGAAGAATCTCTCCAAGTGTAACGCTGCTGAAGTAGCCATTACTTTTAATAAAATAATAATAATAATAATAATAATAATAATAATAATGATAATAATAATAATAATCTCGTTCAGGAAATCTAAACAGTGTTGCTTAATTGCCTATTTTATTAGTGAAATCAGACATTTTGCTCCCCTCATCAACTAATATCAGATATGGTGAAAGCCACTTGTTTGTCTATTTAAAAAAAAAAAAAACATTTAAAACGACAACATTGACAAATACTCACACCGAAGAAGAAGCCTAGAAGTATCAGGAACCAAGATTTGGTGTTGATTCTCCTGTGGCACCTCATTATTAGTGATACAATGTTGACTGAACTTGATCGGTACCGTTTATAGGCCTAGGTTCTGAGTTACAAGGAGTTACAAGGATTAGGATGTCTCAAAGACATGTTAGTCCATCTTAAGAGGAGACATCGTGTGCTCACTTATATCTGTAGGAGCAGGTTTTACTGTTCATTCAATGTGTCCTAATGATTTTGTCGACTCGCAGTTCGAGAGAGAGAGAGAGAGAGAGAGAGAGAGAGAGAGAGAGAGAGAGAGAGAGAGATGGGGGGGGGGGAAATAAAATAAAAATATAATCACAAAGGAGATTATGATAGAAAGTGTAATTATAATTACATTAATAGTTACTTTGACTATATTACGTACAGTAAGCCTAGGTTTTTTGAGGAGAGAGAGAGAGAGGTTGTTCAAGTCAGAGAGAGAGAGAGAGAGAGAGAGAGAGAGAGAGAGGGAAAAGAAAAAATAGATGCAAAATATATTCACAAAGGAGATTATGATAGAAAGTGTAATTATTATTACATTAATAGTTCCTCGACAATAATACGTGCAGTAGGCCTAGGTCTTTGAGGAGAGAGAGAGAGAGAGAGAGAGAGAGAAAGGAAAAATGAATGCAAAATTTATTAACAAATGTAAATTCTGAAAGAAAATGTAACTGTTATTACGTATTCACTATTACACCGACGATAGTCGATTAAATGTATCACGATGTTTGAAATGAAATCGTATACTGCGTCAAATGGAATTTCATCGTTAAAAAAGACTTATGCAAATATAATATAATAACATCAACTAGTAGTCTTAAGAGACTTATGCAAATATAACGTCACCTATTAGTCTTTAAGCGACGCCAGTTACCCACACGAGTAAATCAATCTATCCAGCGAGCATAGACGCGTAAACGTACACGATTTTATATTTGAAATTTGCGCGTGCATATGTGTGTTTTTTTTCCAACGAAATATCACTAGACGTCTTACGAATTCGTCCAAGCCCCACCGAAGCTAACGAATGACTGGCGTACGAATGAGGAAAATGTGGAACGAAATTAGATGTTTGCAATCGAGGAAAATGTATAGGAATATAATACGGTTGTCCTTATATATATATATATATATATATATATATATATATATATATATATATATATATATATAGATAGATAGATAGACAGATAAAATTCCATCTAATAAAAGGATCCCATATAAACGCCAAAATATTGAAAGTGAGTAAGTACTACATTTCAGAGACTGCTGTCTCTCTCTTCCTTACATACCTGAAGAGAGAGACAGCAGTTTGCATGTATGTATGTAAGTATGTGTATCTACATATATCTAATAAAAGGAGCCGATAAAAACGCCAAAATATTGAAAGTAAGTACTATATTTTAGAGACTGTTGTCTCTCTCTTCCTTACCTACTTTACCTTACCTGAAGAGAGAGAGAGAGAGAGAGAGAGAGAGAGAGAGAGAGAGAGAGACAGCAGTCCCTGCAATATAGTATACTTACTATCTATATTTTGGCTGTTTTAATTATATGTATATATATATATATATATATATATATATATATATAGATACACACACATACAAATTTTCTAAAGAATGTCTTCCATGGGGAACAAATTGGAGATATCTAATACAGTGATGACTATGACTCAGAGTAGAAATTACGGACTCCAATACGTAGAGTGTAAGAGAGAGAGAGAGAGAGAGAGAGAGAGAGCGAGAGAGAGAGCTTAGTAGTGGACAAAAACGTTTTGGTCCTATCTCGTGGAATTCTGATTAAATCGTTAACGCATCTAAATAAACCTCCTCCTACAGCTCTCCCTCTTCCTCCTCCTCCTCCCTTCGTGCTCCCCTTCCTCCCTCCCACCCATCACCACCCAAACCTCTCACACCCCATTGTCCCCATTAGGAAATAACACCCAGATTTGATCACATGCATCGCCTCCATTGATCTCGTGCTTCGCCATCGTTGATGCGTGAAGTATTCTGATTAATCATTTGCATATTTCTTCAAATCTCTGTTGCGCTGCAAGAGGCGGCCAAGGAAACACCATTCCCCAATCTGTGCAACTGGTCCGTCTCCACTCACTCGTGAAGAGCATTGCAACATACTTCCAAAACGTTTTCGACAAGCAGCTTATGATGGCGACATATCTGTCGCTATTTAGCAACTCCGTCGCAGGGGGGCGTGAAGTATCCGCAGAGACCGCCCCCCCCCCCCCCAAGCGTTTCATACTTCCATTCTTTTCCTTCTTCTGTCAGGCTTTGGAATTCACTCTCTCTCTCTCTTCCTTTGGGTTCCTTGTGTGTATTGGTGAAGGGGATGGGCAGCCCCATCGGCCTCTTAATCCAAAACCTCTGATTTTATTTAAGGAATGAAAATACAGAGAGGAGAAAGATAGTTTAATGTCAATTTCACAGTGAATGCAAAGTAACAAGTATAATTGATTTTGCTGTTGTTTTTTTTGTTTATGCTAGATACACAATCAGCAATGAACCATGACCTTAATCAACAACATAACAGATTGTATATGAGACATTTAACAATAGATGACACTGATGATATATATAAATAATTGATGAATTATGATAAACAAAAAGGACAGCCAGAGAAAAGATAAACAACGAATAAATGGAGAAAGAACTAAGAGAATCGACAGGCACCTTATATAATTCACTTAAAACAATTATCTGAAGACTGCAAGTTGGGTTCTAAGTTGAGACAGACGTCGAGTCTTCCTTAAGACTATTTCTCCCAAAGACTTGACTTCGTTTCTACATAGGAAATCCTGTGATGACTTCAGTAAGTTACTTAGTAAATACATTTCCTTGAAACTTTATTTATTTAGTCTCTTCATTCAGCATCTTACTAAGAAAGAATTCTTCCATAGTTCTGATAACATGTCTTTCATGATTTAAATGCATATGTACTTATCAAATTCCCTGAAAAATAAAATAGTCTTGAAGAATCAGTTTATCAACAGGTAACTCTTGGTAGAAAACCTGTGTTACTACTGGATTATTGACACTCATAATAATATACAATAAGTCTATGATTAAATCTGATTGAGATGTGATTTTTGACCTCATCTATTTCACTGAGCCACAAGAAAATCTAAATTTTCAACTGACAGTCTTTTTCCCTTTTGCTATCATGATCAAGAACATGATTTCAGTAAGCCGAGACAATCATTCTCCGAATTCTACTGAAGAAAGTGCCTCTATCTCACTGGGAACATTCTTCCATTAAAATTCTGATAAAAAGTTATTTCCATTGTCACTGGGAACATTCATCCAATATTTTTAACAAACCAAATTTAAACTGACACTAGATTTATCAATGTCATCACAAACGTTCCTCCAATATGAATGAAATCCTCCTTCGAACCTAAACAGGAATAATCCTCTCCGAGCCGGATCAAAAACATGGGAACTGAGAAATGAAATCTTCTTCCTGAAGGCACTGGAGAATGGAGGCCACTTCCCCCAGGTACTCGACCATGGGGCCTGGGGAGAGGAATTGACCTCCTCCTCCTCCTTCTCTGCCGCCCCCTCCTCCTCCTCCTGCGAGGTACTTCGTAATGTTGAAGTAGGCGAAGAAGAAGAAGAACGCCCCGAAGGCGGCAATGGCTAGCAGGGAGATCTCGGTCCCAGCAGGCTTTTTGCGTCGCACTCTGCGGGCCCTCCCTTCTTCGGGAGAAAAGGGAACGGCTTTTAAAGAAGGGCTTGCAGGTCTTTTCCTTTCTAAGGAGCAACCACTCTGGCGATTAAACTGGGGTAAGACGGTTCCTTTGGAACTCGAATCAGTTGAAACTCAGCTGAAGATGCGTCTGGTTGTGTGGTTGGCAACACTGCGCAGATGCACTGGTGACGTCATCGCTTGCTCCGTGCTCAGCTCTGAGCATTTCTTGGTGCGAGTTCATACCAAAATTGAGAGCTAAAGGAACCGTTTTCCCTAATTTAATCGCCCGTTTCACTCGGCACCCTTTTGCCTAACGTATTATGATTCACATTCTAACTTACTGAACGTAACTCTATATGTTAAACTGTGAGCAAATTATCATAGTCTTTCATGAAAGTTTAGGCCAGCCTTTAAATCTATGTGATGATGAGAGTTTTAGGGTTCATGCCCGTATGTAAACATGTTTGCAAGTGTGTCATGCATCTGTTTTAGGTATATGTGTGCTTAGGGAAAGGGAAAAAGATATTTTAAATATTTCAGACCTTTACTGGGGACGCGACAGTTCTGTTGTCTGAAGTAAGTGTGGCACCCACCTTTCATGGGAATGTGTTACTTATCGTGTTGGCTTGCTTGTTAATATTTACAAGTTTGTATGTTCTTTACAACGTCCTTTCGAAGCCACATACTGCATGCATTACCTTCGGTTAACTCACTTCCTGTCCAAGAAGGTTTGCCTGACCTGTATATGATGCCAAAGATTTGGTAGCATGTTGACATATCTCACCCTGTGACTAAGTCATGATTGATGGACAGGAGGAAATCGCCACTTCTTCCAGTGATTAATAATTACAAATTTTGATCGACGTCTGTACAGTGATGCTCAAATCTCATGCGACATGACTCCATAGGATTTCGTTCAAAATTCACTAACTGGCAACCTAGCATGCTCCATATTTATTTTTTATTTCAATGCGAAAACGCGAGTATCGCATACACTAAAGCCATAATATGTTTCATAAGAGTGAAATCTGTCATATATTTAAAAATTGTAAGAAAAATGTCATGTGTAGCCAAAATTTCAGAAAAACCCTTACGAAACATTTTCAAAACTTTCATTCACTCATTGCTGAAGCATTTGACCCAAAACGAAGTCGCAATCAAACCTCAGTTCAAATGTTAAATAAATAAAAAGAAGAACGAAAAAAATTGTCGTAACATTAATAATGCTTCCAAAGCAAACATAAAATTTGAAATACTCCTATTTGATTGCTTTTACCCTCAACGCTGAAAAAATGTAAATATGTATATACAAAAGTAGAATGCGCCCACCGATATCAACGTGTGAGGGGAGCATGTGTGACGTATCAGTGTCGGTGCAACAACAACCACCTGGTATATAAGTAGGTCTACAATGAGTAGAGACCATTAAATTATCTTGAAAACATTTACTTTATGTGTTAAAGGAATATTTGGATTTTCATACATAATTATTTGTTATCTTTCTTAAATATTTCAAAACTGATAGCATACTAGCAAATATTCGCCTATTTGTCAAAGCCAAGATATTATTCCTAGGCCTAGGTTGTTAGATTTCTTTACTCTTACTTAACATTCACATCTCTATATTAACAATTTCTGGCCAGAAAGCAAATGAGGTTATCTACACATTCCTGCACTTCAAGTTACCTTATGAAAGAATAAATTATACACCAAAAGCGAGCAGAAGGACTTTTAAGAAAATAATATTGTAAACCACTTGAAAAACAAGTGTTACATATGCCTTGATATTAATACTTATGATATTTCGATTAATAACCATCTTCTCCATGTAACCAAAATCATCGTCATCTTTTATTCCTCAAAGAACAGGTAATCTCTACAAATAAAAACATTAATAAAGATTACATCTCAGAAAGCTGAGATTATTTTTCTAGGCCTATAAATCATTTTGCAACATACACGCAGCTTAAACACAGCCTGAAACTTCAACATTCAAAGAAAACTGGTTGTAATTCATATTCCTCAAAGAACAGGTGATCTCTACAAATAAATTCATTAGTAACAGATTACATCTCAGATGGCTTAGATTATTTTCTTAGGCCTATAAAACATTTCCCAACATACAGGCAGCTTTAACGCAGCCAAAATCTTCAACATTCAAATAAAACTTGTTTTAATTCATATTCCTACGTTGAAAGTGTTGTTATGACTGTTGAGCTTATTAGGTCTACTGTCATAATGCTGCAGACATGTTATGTTGACCAGTCCGAGGAGCATGTTAAGTGTGCTTTTATTGCTGGCACCGCTAACCTTATCAAACCACACTTGAACTGAGCAACGTAAAGATAAGAAAAATAACAAAATCGATTCAAATCACACAAATCAAGAATTATACTAATGCATAAAAGGGATCATATCTATTTAACCATACGGAAAATAAGGCTGGCTGTAATTCACAAACTTTTCGACATGAATGACATTACAAATAAAAAAAATAAAAAAATAGCGCTACTTGGCAACATCACGTTGAGTCTGAGAATATGGACGATACAAAAAAAGAATCATGTCGCATAGAGATTTGAGCCCCACTGTACATTGGTATAACCACTACTGCTTAACAGCTGTTAGATACGAAGAGTCTAAGCCATGGTACGTAGGAAATTGTGATGCAGAGTTAATTTATAAATACATTAAAGGAATAGTTCAGAAATAAATAAACAGTTCCACATGACATATCATATCAACAAAAACTGCAAACTCTAAGAATATGAAAACATAAATAAAAGACATTTAACTCTGTGAAAGGTTTCCTATCAGTTCCTGGGGAGTATTCCTGAGATCGACTTCTTGAGGGAGTAAGTTAATGCCATTTTAGAAATCACATGATTATCTGTAAGGTCACAGGACGACCCCTCCAAGTATAAATCCTAGGAAAGCATTCACAGAAGTTGACATAACATTAAATGAATTGTCTTTTACCAGTAGTCCATAAAATGCCCTTCCATGCATAGATACAAAGATTCTGTTAAGATTAAAGCTATATATATCAACAAGTACAAGGTTCGACCGTTCAGAGCACCTGCTTGATTGTCCAGTCCTCTAAAATAGACCCACTAAACTAGGTAGATAACAGATAACGCTATTTACAAATTTCATGCGTCTAGGATTATAGGCCCAGGCTCTTCAAACCTGCTCTAAATGTAAATGTTTACTCAAAGACACCGTGAGTCACTTCCACGAGAAACTGAGGAAAGAAGAGCTTATTTTACTACTATAGTAGATTCACATCAGCCGTGCATTTGATGTCTAGGCCAGTCCCTTACGACGCTCCTGACTGGCTGTTCAACAGCCAATCAGGAGCGTCGTAAGGGACTGGCCTAGATGTCAAATGCACGGCTGATGTGAATCTACTATAGTTCCAAGATGTTTAGGTTTTTCCTAGAGGTATCTTACCCAATAGGCTGAATACCTTTCTTCGTTTCTCGCCATTTCCTTGAAGGTGTTGATGTCTTGTAGTACCATCTTGGCAGTTACATCGTCAACAATTAACCAATATTTAGGGTTAATAACACACCATGCTCTTCAACTTTTACAACGAGATGCAGGAAAAGGCCCTCTCGGATTACGAAGCCGAGAGAACAAGTTCGTCTTTGAAAAAACAACGAGGAGGAGATGGACAGCAGACTTGGTCGTCTGCCTAATCGAGCAGACACCGCATACTTCGAACGAACTCCTCCTCCTGGAGGCACCGCAGGATGTAATTCGCGTTCCTTAGGTAATCCCCTGCAGCGGCAGAGGAAAATCCTCTGCTGATAACTGCTCCTGGTCCTCCACCTTCTTCTTCTTCTTCTTGTTTGGCTTCGTTGGAGGACCTGTTCAGGGCCGAGTAGACGGCCAGGGCTCCGACGATCGCCACGGCCAGGAACGAGAGGCCTGTTCCCGCGGAGGGCTTCCTCTCCGCCTTCGGGAAGTCTCGCAACCTCCTCGATTCTTGAGGGAGAACAGAAGTGGGTTAGTCTAGAGAGAGGGGGAGCCGTCCCGTTTGCAAAGCCTCCATTTACTACTACTACTACTATCGTCGATTCACATCAACCTAGCATTTGACGTCTAGGCCATGCCCCGACTACGCTCCTAATTGGCTGTTGATAAGCCAATCGCAGGGCTGGAAACTCTCAGTGTCTCTCGAGAGTTCGTATAGGCAGCATGTATTTTCCACCTCTCCTGAAAGAAGTATACCTGAGGAGAGGTGGAACAGATATGCTACCCATGTGAAGTCTCTCGAGAGACTGAGGGTTTCAGCCCTGTGATTGGCTTATCAATCAGTAGACGTCATGTGCACAGTTGATGTGAGTCTACTATAGTACTACTGTTACTGCTACTAGTGGCTCTACTGAGACCATCACCAACGATTACTACAGTTCACGTGACACAAAAAAATATATAAAAAATATACAGAAATAACTCGACGGACAAAAGCTGCAAAGATTATATCTTGAAACCAGAACTTGTTAGGGACAGTGGACAGACTTCGATGCTAGCGAATATATTATGGCAGATCACTCAAGTCTTACTTTATTCGCCCGATAAACATTCGCCACCGGAATATACACACTTAATCCTTCCTCGTCGAAATGCACCAGACTCTCTCTCTTTCTCTCTCTCTCCTTACGGCAAGACTAGGTCACCGTGTCGCACCATAACGTCCAGCTTATCAATAATCTAATGCTGTGCGTCCTAAGATGTGTCTTGCATTAAACAGAGTTTTTTTAAACCGTTATCCCTTTGTGCTGAATCACAAGTGTTCTTTGCATGTAATGAATATTAATAACGATACACTACACACACACACACACACACACACACACACACACACACACACACACATATATATATATATATATATATATATAGATATATATATATATATATATATATATATATATATATATAGTATATATATATATACTTATAATTTAAAGATGCTGTATTCAAGGGCTAAGTAAATCACTATTGATTAAACGTGTCATATGTATTATTCTTAAGTCTTATAAGTAATTCAAAATGCTATTTATATATATATATATACTTATATTTAAAGATGCTGTATTCAAGGGCTAAGTAAATCACTATTGATTAAACGTGTCATATGTATTATTCTTAAGTCTTATATGTAATTCAAAATGCTATTTATTTTGTGGAGGATGAATTGTTTTTTATTCATTTGTTTGTTGTCTGCGTTTGTGTATCTTTTCGTTTTTAGTCGGTCCTTTTTTTAACTGTTTTTGTTCTTTTTTTATGTACTCGTTTTTAATTACAGTTGTTCTGATCTCATTTTTGCTGAGAAGTCGATGTTTTTTTTTGGGTGTTTTATCCTTAATAATAATAATAATAATAATAATAATAATAATAATAATAATAATAATAATAATAATAATAATAATAATAATACTTGGCTGAAGTTTCTGGACGAAGGGATATGTGGAGATACTTTTGTGAATAATAATAATAATAATAATAATAATAATAATAATAATAATAATAATAATAATAATAATAATGGTACCTTAATAAAGGTTTATGGGCGGATGAATATGTGGAGATACTTTTCTGAACAACAACAGCAATGATAATAATAATAATAATACTAATAATAATAATAATACCACTTAATTAATTAAGGTTTCTGGACGATGTCACCAATAGGCCTACTCACCCTCGGATTCCTCCGAAGCCTCCCTGGACCGCCGCTGGCTCCGCTCCTTCCTCAGGTCCTCCCCCCGCCGGATGAGACTCAACTCCACCGGCTCCTTCCGCGAGCTCCCCCAGATGACTCCGGAGATGATGTCGTTGTCCCTCTTGCTGAAGTGGGAGGGGAAGAAGCAGTGCAGGTGGAAGTTGGAGAGGACATCCCCCTCGGGATCGCTCGTCAGGCACGCCGAGATCCTCGACAGGTCCAGGATTGTGTCTTCGACGGATCGCTTCGCCCCTCCTCCACCGCCTTCCGAGTTCTTGGAGATGAAGTGGTACGCCATGTACTTGACGAAGGCGCCGAAGACGCCTATGGCGATCCACGAGAAGCCGTTGGCCTTGTCCACCTTACCGACGGCTCTGCTGTGGATCTCCTGAGGCGGCTGTGTTGTGGATTCCTCAGGAGGAGGGTCTTCCACAAGGTCGTCAGCCGACTTCTTCGAAGGCGCGGCCATGGCTGTTGAGAGCAGGACGCTCGACAGGAGGAGGAATGTTAATGAGGGTTTCATGTCTGCTGTTTGTTTTCCTTCTTCTTCTTCGTTTTCTTCTTCTTTCTCGAGAGAGTTTTTTCCTTCTTTTCCTGCTTCTTCTTCTTCTTAGTCGTCTTCTCCTTCTTCTAAACGCTCAATAGGAAACTGGGTAGTAGTACCTGAAACACAATAATAATCGTAACATATGTCCTTCTTTGCGTATTTTAAAACTTTATTTATAGTAGTACCTGGAACACATTAATAATTATAACATATGTCATTCTTTGCGCATTTTAAAACTTTACTTATATAGTCGTAACTGAAATACAGTAATAATTGTAACATATGTCCTTCTTTGCGCATTTTAAAACTTTACTTTAAGTAGTACCTGAAACACAGTGATAATTGTAACATATGTCATTCTTTGCGCATTTTAAAACTTTACTTATAGTCGTAACTGAAATACAGTAATAATTGTAACATATGCCAGTCTGTGCACATTTTAAAACTTTACTTATAGTAGTACCTGAACACAGTAATAATTGTAACTTACGTCCTTCTTTGCGCATTTTAAAACTTCACTCATTTACACTTATTATTCTTGTGCAAAATGTAGGAAATCCTTCGTAAATATTTGTCTTGAGGACGACGAAGGCAATATGAGCTTTTAATATTGACTACTTCAGCTGAAACCTTTGGAAATATTCGTCACGAGGGGAAATCTCCGGGTCTGTGAGCTGGTGATTGTTTTAGGTTTTATGTGGCGTCGCCTCGGTTCCTCTGCTGTAGTTTCTGACAAGTGTTTATGATCGAACTATGACATTCTGATAAAAATAGAAGTTACATTCTCTAAGTCTTTCGTACGTACGCACGAGCACTCATATGTATATATGTGTGTGTATGTATATGTAAATATATACACGTATATGTATTGATATATATATAAATATATATATATATATATATCTATATATATATATATATATATAATATTATATATGTGTGTGTGTGTGTGTGTGTGTGTGTGTAGAGAGAGAGAGAGAGAGAGAGAGAGAGAGAAAGAGAGAGATTATCGCATCTAGCAATCTATATCCTTATATTACTATTACATTCTTCACGAGTACGAGTCGCCCAGTTAGATCCACACACATTACGTAATACTGAGAGAGAGAGAGAGAGAGAGAGAGAGAGAGAGAGAGAGAGGTCACACACACACACACAAATCAGGACAGAACCCGTTTTTATTTACGCACCGTCCCATTCAAAGGTCCCAGGTAACGGTAGACGGGCGACTTCCTTCCCGTCTAAAAATACACACACACACACACGTGATTGATTTGCATATGGGGACAACGGGGCCACGAAGAACAGGTGCAGAGGTCTGTGCGGAATTAGTGATCGTCTCTAGGTAGGATACGCCGTGTTCCTTTATGCAGAATCTGGGATACAAAGTCTTTTTTTTTTCTTTAAATTATACACTTTATATATGAGCTAGTCTTTGTTTAGCTAATATTACATGCTACATCAAGGAGCATCATAAACACAGAAACATGAAATAATCACTTCAAGAATAACAGTACAGTAGTACAATACACCAAGGTTTATCCATCTAAAAGTATGACATAAAAAAACGTGAAGCTATCCTACAATCTATAAAAAAAGAGTAATCCAAAGTTGAAGAAAAAAAAAGTATATATTTTTTCTGCGTTCTCTCACAATTGACGCTGGGAACTGAATTATCTGGATTAATAGACAATAGAAATCTGTTTGCAGGTTTATTAGCAGTCACGTTAATTACACATTTACCAGCACATACCCACGATAATTACAAAATTAGCAGAACATTCCCACGTTAATTATACACATTATCAGCCCGTACCCACGTTAATTACACCTTTACTAGCAATTTACCACATTAATTACACATTTACTAGCACTTGTCCTCGTTAATTGCTCATTTACCAGCACTTGCCTACGTTAATTACACATTTACCAAATGATCAGAAACCTGTCTTGTGGACTGTAGACCTATCGTAGATCACTAGAGATTGACAAAAATTGAATCTTATATAAATTATTATTATTATTTGATTGATAGATAAACCACTAACCATTCTATTATATTTATTATTGTTGTTGTTGTTGTTGTTGTTACTTTGTGTTAAATAAACAACAAACCAGCAACGGAGGTGGCGTATACGCATGCGCACTGATGCGTGACTCGGTTGCGCCGTAGTCTTTCTTTATTTTGTCTGACCTCCAAATATTTACGTCTTTTTTCACATTTTTAATGGATTAATGACGTCTTTTGCCTCGAATCAGAAGCACATGAAAACGACAGAGAGCAGACGCGAACGGAACGACAGATTACGAGAGCGACAGAAGAGGAATTGCGACAATTTGTCGTCTATTATTAAGGTTGGCGGTTTACGGAAATGAGATCTGTGTCGGCTGGGAGGCGGTCAGTCAGGGAAAGAAAAAACTAAAAATAAAAATAACGGATACGGGGAAAGCAAGTCTTAAACATAATATTTGTAGATGCAATGCTTCAAATAAAAAGACAAATGACCCCCAATTTCCATTTTTCCTACCCCCCCCCCACCCCCCCCCCATTAATAAATAAAATTATAAGCACGGCTCGAGCGGTGTCTAAAAAAATAAAGAGACCTTAATCATCTATTATTTTGACTTGTAATCCACCAAATAAAAAACAGATAAAATTCCTTTACAAGTTCCCATTCTCTGACACCCCCATCTCCACCCCCCACCCCCACACCCAAAAATAAAAATGAGACTATACGACAATCACGGCACGGCGAGCAGAGATACCTGTTTTACGGGAATCGTGAAGTGTATAACTTTTCAGTTAAAAATTCGTTTAAGAAAACAAAAACTACAAGACGGAAACGGGTCAACTAAAATGATAGATGTTACGAAGGTATAGAGAGAGAGAGAGAGAGAGAGAAGAGAGAGAGAGAGAGAGAGAGAGAAGAGATATGTGCGTGTGTATATATATATCAAAACGGAGTCAATCAGAAAAAAATTATTATTATTATTACACCAGAGAAATCCTATAGGCAACAAAGAGAGGAGAGAGAGAGAGAGAGAGAGAGAGAGAGCGCAACGGGAATGGATATCGGTACCAGTTCCCCGCGATGGGCGAAATTCTTTAGATTTTTTTTGTTAAAGAATCGCACTGAAACTTATTGCGCTGTCCAGTGGTGAGCGGTACCACCAGGTAAGCGACTCGCGGTACCGAGTTAGCGGTCATTTCCGAAGTCAACTTGGTGACTCTCTCTCTCTCTCTCTCTCTCTCTCTCTCTCTCTCTCTCTCTCTCTCGATTTTTTTGTTGCCTATAGGATTTCTCCGGTGTAATAATAATAATAATAATACTTTATTAAAAGTAATGGCTACTTCAGCAGCATTACACTTGTAGAGATTCTTCTCTATTTTCCGAATAGCGGCTTTTTCCGTGCTACTTAGACAGGCTAGTAGAGCGCCTATAGAGGTAAGAAGAAAGAGAGAGAGAGAGAGAGAGAGAGAGAGAGAGAGAGACATATATATATATCGTTAATGACCTTGATAACTATGGTATCATAGTTTATCTGTAAAATTCAAATATATACACCAATTTAGACTGTATTTGATCATGACCTCTATAGGCGCTCTACTAGCCTGTCTAAGTAGCAAGGAAAAAGCCGCTATTCGGAAATAGAGAAGAATCTCTACAAGTGTAATGCTGCTGAAGTAGCCATTACTTTTAATAAAGTATGCTTGAGAGAGGGTCTCTTCCTAAGTACAATAATAATAATAATAATAATAATAATAATAATAATAATAATATCATGGTTTTTATTTTGTTTTTTTTTTTACTGATTTATTACTTTTTTATCTCTCTCTCTCCATCTCTCTTCTCTCTCTCGATTTTGTTGTTGCCTATAGGATTTCTCCGGTGTAATAATAATAATAATAATAATAATAATAATAATAATAATGCTTTTTATTTTGTTTTTATTACTGATTTATTACTTTTTTATCTCTCTCTCTCTCGCTCTCTCTCTCTCATTGTTGTTTATGTTGCCTGTAGGATTTCTCCGGTGGTGTAATAATATAATAATAATAATAATAATAATAATAATAATAATAATAATAATGATTTTTATTTATTTTAGCTGATTTAGTACGTTTTGATATATGCATCAAACACATCTCTCTCTCTCTCTCTCTCTCTCTCTCATCTCTCTTCTCTCTCTCTCTCTCTCTCTCTCTATATATATTATATATATATATATATATATATATATATATCCTATATATATATATATATATATATATGTATATATATATATATATATATATATATATATATATATATATATATTATATATATATATATATATATATATATATATATATATTTTATATATTATATCTATATATTATTATATATTATATTATATATATATATTATATAATATAGATATATATATACTATATATATATATTTTTATGTTTAGGTAGTATGTATCCCTCATCTGCAAGAGACCATTTCGACCACCTTACGGAAAACGAATACCTGGTGGTTGGTCGATTGTTAGGGGTCGCAGCCAGTTTGTATATGGTGTCGGGGCTTGAAGCTTCCTCCTTCAGGAATGAAAGTGACGACACGGGAACTTCCACATGCTTAAAAATTCTATAAACAACACTTCCACATGTTCCTCAAGCACATCATATCACCTCGTTGTAATTCAAGGTCATGGTCAACTACTTACCTCCAGAATCGTTCCTGAGTCGTTTGAGGGTTCTCCAAAGGAGGTCTACTACCTCCTGTCGAAGAATGGCAAAGTTCGAGTCCTGCAGAAGTGGAATATGTCGGTCAGAGGCTCCTCCGATTGGCCTCCCACTTCACGGAAAATCGGCTTATTTTTTTTCCAGAGTTCCAGAATTGCCTGGAGTCCTTTTGGACATACACGTGAGCTGCTATAAACGCGAGCAACCACTGCTACCAGTCTTTCCCGACAAACCAGAGACCACTGCTAGCTGCTGTTGCTGCAGTATGTAAGGGTCAACCAACATCCACCAAAAAAAGCAACAGCAACGTCCTGGAACGAGAGAGGAAGAGAGAGAGACTAGCTGCCGTTGCAGCAACCTTCCAGCGGCGAATGAGACCGCCCGATCGCCAACCTGAAACTTCCAGTGCAGCGGCTGCGTTTTCTCTCTCTCTCTCTCTCTCTCTCTCTCTCTGGATCTCGTGGCGCGGATTGAGAGCACCGACTGACCCACAGCCCGTGGTCCTTGGCCTCTAGTCCTTAAGTACGGTTATGTCCTGATACTCTTCTGGCCCGCCAGGAGAGTGATCAGGTCCCTCTCAGTGCTACAAGACCTAGAGAGAGAGAGAGAGAGAGAGAGAGAGTGGCTTGAAAGTCGTTGCTTCTTCGTATTCCTTGTGTTTCGAGTTGCACCAAGTTATCGCCCAATGTATAGGTTGCTCGTGTTATTCCTTATTAACACATGATTAAGTCTGTGTACGTAAGTTACTCCTCCTTATGAAATTACAAGGGCAATAAATTACAACAATCCAAAGATGGGATCAATTTCGAGAGTAAGCATAACCATAATGGACACTTAAGCGTTTTATAAAGATATAAATCAGAGGTGTGAGATGAGAATGTTCTAAAATGAAATAATTTGAACGAAAAGGAATGAAACAAAATATATCAATAAACAACTACAAGCAAGTACACAGTTATATAAATATAATTTCAAAGCTGTAACAAAGATAACACCACATTTTGCAAAATGTGAATACATTTTTCAGGACTTAAAGAAATAATTTGAACGAAAAGGAATGAAACAAAATATATCAATAAATAACTATAAGTAAGTACACAGTTATATAAATATAATTTCAAAGATATAACAAAGATGACCCCAGATTGAGCAAAATGTGAATACATTTTTCAGGGCTTACTAATTTTTTTTCTTCTAATTTTGAAGGAGAGTGAGGTTCAGGAGTCGTATATGAAATGTTAAAATGCTTTTGGTTTTGACTGGTTTTCTCGCTTTTAAAAATCATTAAGATCTCATTTTACTACATCTTTTGGCTGTCAGACTTCCTCATGACTGATCGCTTGCATTTCTCACCAGACGGCTAAGGCGTGTTGCCAGTTAGAGCAACGTCTGGTCTTTGAATGAGATGTAAAACCTCTCTAGTTTAACCTGGGACCAGGAGGAGTTCGCGGATTCATAGAGTTTCAACGGAGCTTTCTTGTATATTAAGCTTAGAGGATCCTACAAT
Source organism: Macrobrachium nipponense (assembly GCF_015104395.2). Classification (NCBI taxonomy): domain Eukaryota; kingdom Metazoa; phylum Arthropoda; class Malacostraca; order Decapoda; family Palaemonidae; genus Macrobrachium; species Macrobrachium nipponense. The sequence goes on along the minus strand of NC_087213.1, from coordinate 51,158,382 downwards.
CCCAGGAGCTTTGTCCCATCTTGAGTTTCCAAATCTGGTGATCAGCAAAAGGATCATCAGAGGTGAGGTTACCTGACAGTGCAAAATTACCCGAAGGTCATCGAAGGTCACTGAAGGTCACTGAAGGTCCCTAAGGGTGCAAAGCCTTTTGGGAGACCGTTTAATGAAGGCCCATGGGTTGAGAGGGGGTGGGGGGGGGGGGGGGACGCTTCCTGAAGGAAAAGGACAGAAGAAGACTTCAAATCTGTCCAAGCAGAGACGAAGAAAGAGAAGAAACTTCACTTTCCAAGTGCACTGAGATCGCAACCAGCACACTAGGAGTAGTAAATAGTATAAAAACACACATACTAGATGAGGCTTTTAGTCTCACATTAATTTTTCAATCGGTAATTTAGTGGGAATGTGATCAAACCCAATCGCAGAGTTAGATATATATCCTTCATGATTCACAAAACTATATTCTGTCTTCAGACAGACAGAATATGAATATCTAAGTTCGACCGTTACATGCGAGCCATCACGAATCCGTCGACCGACTTCCTTTGCTCAGATGTGTCCTGAAGACGAAAATCGACACTGAAGCAAACAGACGCACGAACACGTGACCTAAAACAGCAGCTACCAGGCTGTTCTCACTAACCCCGAAGCGATGAATTCAGTGGTAGCTTGTAACACCACTTCTGATTTTTCCTCTCCGTTGAAATGGTTTATTTTGTTTTCTCCTCTAAATAAACGTGTGTTTATTCTAGTCATGGGAAGACTGCACGCAAGTTTATTTCATTTTTATGCTTAGTTTATTGATAATAATCGATGGAATATTACTATAATCATAAAATAATGAATCTAATAACTCAAGATCTTGCTGTTGTAATTATAAACGTGAGGTTATTCCAGTCATGGAATAACCTCAAGTTCATTTGATTATTAGGCTTATTTTATTGATGATAATCGATGGAATATTATTATAATTGTAATATAATGAATCTAATAACTCAAGGTCTTGCTGTTGTAATTATAAACACCAACTTGACTAACAAGGTTGTATGTTTGTATGAAAATATACAACAGTTATTAATATTATTAATCTTAATAACCCGAGATTTTTCTGACTTAATCCTAAACAAAGTCTTTTATCAAAGAGGTTGAATATTTTATGAAACAAAATATAAAACTGTTGTCATCAATATTAATATTAATAACTCGAGAATGAAATTCTCATTAAATGGAAAAGTTGAAAATGGGAAGTGAATACTGTATTTGAAAGAGAGAGAGAGAGAGAGAGAGAGAGAGAGAGAGAGAGAGAGAGAATATTAACAAGGAACCGATGAGAATGTAAAGGAGAATCTGCAAGGAACTGTTACTTCGACGAAGAATAAGGAGGAACCGTTATCCTATACTGAGAGTAGGAAGGAACCGTTATCTCATGTTAAGAATAAAGAAGGAACCGTTATCCTATGTCAAGACTAAGAAGGAACCGTTTACCTGTGTCGAGAATAAGAAACCGTTTTCCTAAATTGGGAATAAAGAAGGAACCGTTATCCTTTCCTGTGTCAGGAACAAGGATGAACCGTTATCCTGTACTGAGAATAGGAAGGAGCCTTTATCCTTTCTCATGTCAAGAAGGATGAACCGTTATCCTACGTTAAGAATAAGAAGGAACCTTTACCCTATACTGAGAATAGGAAGGAACCGTTATCCTTTCCTGTCAGGAAAAAAGATGAACCTTTATCTAACGCTAAGAATGACAAGGCACCGTTATCCTATGGTAAGAATAGGAAAGAACCATCAGCCGACGTTAAAAATGAAGAAATCATTATCCAGACTTGGAAACATTCTCACGTCATTAAAGGAGAGGAGACTTATTCCAAAGAACCGTTATTCCAGACGGAATTGCATGAAACGGGAACCGTTATCAAGAAGAAGGAGAAGAAGAGGAAAGAGAGTAGTAACACACACTCGTATGCTGCAATGGTACTAGAGAGGTTCACAATCTCGGACGCTATATGTTTCCCCAAACACCTTCGCCGCCGACGCTATTCAGCCCGTCTTTGTTTTCGTATGTGTTCGGTTGGAGTCACTCTTCGTCTGGTACCAGACAGATATGTCTGTTTAATCGCTTACTTGGGGAGTAAGCCTACAAACTTACTCTCATGTTGTCGTTCTTGGTCTTGTTGGGGGGTAGGTAAGGTCTATGGAAGAGCCTCAAAAGGTCTGAAAAAGATGTTTCGCGTCGAGTTAAAGATACAGAAATTTTAGGGCAGGATGTTTATGAGTCATTTATGAGAATAAAGATGTAAAAAATAAATAATGTGCATTTTAAACAGTACATAGAAATTATTTCTAATAAAATTTAGCGTATTTATATTAATTTTTCGTTGGTGAAACAACGATATACTTTACTCTAAGTTTTAGCACTTTTTACTTTACGTCAAGTTAGGAATATAATGTTTACAACTTATGTGCGACTGGAAAAAAAATCTTGCATGCGTCTACCGAGTAAGCTGGAGGTCGGATCACGTCTTATTTTTGTTGTTTTCAGTAAAGGTTTTACGGTCTCCTTCCCACACCCCCCACCCCCATCATTCCTGTCCTTGTCTTGTTTAAATTTAGGTCTAAGGCCAAGCGCTGGGACCTATGAGGTAATCCAGTGTTAAAGTCAATGTTGAAAACATTAATTGTTAGGGGAAAGTTGAAGAAAATAAAAGGGAAGAGAGGGAGAACATGAACGGAGGTAAAGTAAAAGGGATGAAAGGGTTGCAGCAGCTAGAGTCCCAAGGAAGTTGGACGCTGCAAAGAACCTCTAGTAATGCCTACAGTGCACCACGTGAGGTGAACAATGACTGACCCCCTTAAGAAGTGTCTCGGCTAGATGATGGCATTATTTGACAATTATATCTCACAGTGTATTTAAACAAGCAAACATCTCTTCTAGTTGACTCCCGCTGGCGCCTGATACTCTCTCTCTCTCTCTTTCAAATCGTCAGCTGAGAACACTTAGGAGCAAGGTCAACGTACGTACATCCAAGAGGCCTCCAAATGCTAATCATCCTGGAGAGAGAGAGAGAAGAGAGAGAGAGAGAGAGAGAGAGAGAGAGAGGAAAAGGTGATAAATGAATACTACATGAAACATAAATGGAAAACATAACTGATGTGTCCTTAGCAAAGATAAATCTCTCAGCAAACTGTCACGTGAGATTAGAAACTGCGTTGCTTTGGAGAGAGAGAGAGAGAGAGAGAGGACGCTGGATGAAGACGAGAATCAACCAAGAAGCGATTTCAGTTACACGGATTGGTCGGAAGTTTAACTTTGTGCTCTCTGTGCCAATTGTGGGGGGAGGGGGAACTCTGCGACGCTAGCTCATGGCATTCAATGAGTAGGTCATTTATCTCGTCCTCTCTGAAACTGGGTTTAGAAAAGAGGCGTCGGGTTGCCCCACCCACTGGCCTCCTCTGTATAGGGAAACTAGCAACGAATAATACAAGGTGCCTGTTTCTAACCAGCATATGTCTTCGGAAAAGGAGACAGAGAGAGAGAGAGAGAGAGAGAGAGAGAGAGAGAGAGAGAGAGAAGGAAGTTGTCCTTAGCAGCCTTTTGTTCTTAAGCATAGCAATTATCCTATTTTCCGTTACGAGGCAAATTAATGTTTCCTTTTGAAAGCTCAACAAGACAATGGCCTAACTGAGGATAAAAGCTCTTTTAGCTTAATCTGTGTTTTTTTTTTATTTTGTCTTTTGTTTGCTGCAAGACATATTGTGCGTGTTTAGATGAGAGAGAGAGAGAGAGAGAGAGAGAGAGAGAGAGAGACTAAGTCCACGAAATTTTAGTCAAATGTAGTGACTAGTGACGACTACTTTTGTAACAGTCCTAATGCCCTTTCTCACGGTACCCCCCCTCCCCCCCCGACTTCCCAAATCCCACCAGCATCCCCCACCCACCCACCAAACCCCCCCAGCAAAGAAACTTGAGATCAACCCAAGAACAGTGACTGAATCCTAAAGGACGCGAGCGGCGAGAGGAGTGTGGAAGAGCCGTCTCTCTCTCTTAATTTTGTTTGCTATTGTTATATATAAGTGAGTTATGATACAAATTAGAAAATTGTTGCTACTCTATTGTTACTCAACGCCTACGATTCTTTTTTTTTTTGTGATTATTTTTTATTTTTTTGGTCATCTGTCTGTCTGACTGACTTGTCCAGTCGGTAAGCTTCCACAATCAGTAGCCAGAATCGTGAAGCAACTCTCCTCTAGTTCCCAGAAGCATCGGAAGGAGGAGAAAAAAAAAAAAAGATAATGGGATAATCGTATGAGGGTTGGTTTGTTTTGGTTCGTCCTAAATTTATTATCGTAGTTTTGCGTATGTGACGTCATCTCGGTATTGTTCGGTCATTTTTTTGCCTCTTACGTCGTATGTCTATGTCTGGTTGTATATTAGAATACAAACTTATTCAGATATATATATATATATTATTATATTATTATATATATATATTTATATATTAATATATATATATATGCTTTAAAAAAATCCCACAGTAAGTGCACGTGACTTCATTAAATAACCGAATATCACAGCCAAGCGCTTTCGTCTTTACTAAGACATTGTCGTTGCTAGACAATGTCTCCTTGTATTCTTTCTCTTTCTTCTTCTGCTTTTTCTTCTTCTCTTCCTCTTCTCTTTCGTTTCTCCTGGCCTGTCTTCTCTTTCTCTTTCAGCCTGCATTCTCTCTCTTTCTCTGCTTGCATTTTCAGCTTAATACAACTTAATTCTGCCGACGAAAGTGAGCGCTTGGATTGCTGCCAATCATTTTCCTGTGGTATTCGCTCATTGTTTTTAGTTTAAGAGGCTATTGAATGTATATCTCTGGATATAATATCTTTCCCGGCCTTGTTGTGGCCTAGATCCGCTTGCAATAGGTCCCTTAGGTCTTTAGTAGGCTGCAATATCGACCCTACATTGACGGTAGGAGGTAATTCCTTCGTTCCATAATCACCCGATAATTAATATAAATAATTAGGGATCAGTTCATGACACCTATTCACGTCTTTTACTTCAGTAAAAGGTATAACTAATTTTTAGGTTGACAAAGTTGAAGCAGTTAAAGTTTTGATTCAATTGGAACTCAAAAATTCACCGAAATGTTTATATTTCTAATTTCTGCTTCTGGTAAAACTCACTTTGCCGCTGTAAACAACAAGGCAAGTCATCGGTCGGGGACTGTTCCTTCGTCTTCGAATTAACAAACCTCACCTCCCCCTCCCCCCTTCTAAAACCCAAGCTTAAACCACAATTCACCAACCTTGGTCCTCTAACCCCCCCCCCCCCCCCACCCCCCCAGCCCCTTACCATACGGATCCGGTCCGGAAAACTCTGTACCTCGAGGAGTTACATGGCAATTCTTACGAAAAAAAATACCAAAAAAACAGGAAGGACACAGGCGAATTTTAGGATTATTTGTCCCGTCATAAAAAGAAAAAATACCAGCGAGGATGGATTACGTACCGTTGATAACAGCAAGAATTACAGTGATGTGGAGAGGTTTTAAGAATGCCAAAATGCTTCCTGAGAAATTTTTGGAATTCTCGGGAATGTCAAAGAGCTCGTCGTCGTCACTCGTCGGTTGTTCAGTCATTCTCGGTCTGAACGACGTACGGTGAAGGTGTGTGGCGAGCTGGGACTTCCGTTTGGAGGTAAGGACTAAGGCGAACCTGCCCATTCTTGCCATCACAAAATCCGTGTTTTTTTCTTAGTGAAAACCCTGATAAACCTCCCATTATGGCTATTAGGTTTATGGAGTCGCGTTGTGTCTTATAAAGGCAACTGATTCACGGGAGTTGTCGAATCGAACGCAACCGGTTAACCAAGATGGAGGATTTTAGTTCTCGCGTTTTTAAAAGTAGTAAGTTTCCAGAGTAGCTTTCCAGTCTTGAGTTCCTTATCTTATCAATCTCGAAAGCGGTATTTCTACAGAAGCAATCCGCGGTGGCCTAGACTATGGCAATTGACCTTTTCCTTCCTATTGTTCATTTATTACCCACTGAACAAGAATTTAAAATATTTATTCGGAAGACTGTAATTAACCCCCAAGGGCCAGTACTAAACACGGCGGTAATTCTTCAGAAGCAAGCCGCATCACCAGTTTCTAAAAGACAAATAACAATCCTTGGTAGATCTAGTGTACCAATCCGCGGCGGCCCAGAGTATGGCAGTTGCGGTTTTTATATGCAGTTTTACCTCCTGAACAAGAATTATAAGTAATATTTATATGGACGACTGTAATTAACCCCCAGGGGCCAGTACTAAAGGTAATATTTCAGAAGCACTCCTTACTGGATATTAAAATAATCTCCTACATGGAAAGAGCATGTGAAAAGCAATATAAAAAGTATAGTCATTATATGAGAGATTGAACGTGGTGGAATTAAATGAGCTTGATAAGTTTTTACCTCTAATTTTTCCCAAGTCGGGAGAGGTGTTATCTCTACGGTAATGTTTACTTTTAATGAGCCCTCTAACGTACTTTCTTACACAAACAAAAGCAGATCCGACAAATAGTAGCTCCACAACACTTGCAGTTTTTTTGCTTTAGAATGAATTTGTCTTTGAGCATATTCAATCACAACTTCTTTACCACCACTAGACAAATAATGATAAAATTCACCGTAACCCACATTGCACTGCAAACAATAGATAGGAATCGAAGAGGTCTGTCAAAATTAATGCCAGAAGGGCCAGCCACTGCCTCTGCCATAGCTACAGGAAGACAAAATACCGGTTTTTGCTTCATTATTCGACTATTCAGTCAAACAAGGATACCAGTGGACACTGGACAGGTAACTTTATTACTCCGCTGAAACTGCTAGTGAAACTTAGTTTTCGACTAAAGTCGTTCGTAATTGGTTATGAAACCCATGACGTCATAATGATGTCACACCTCTCGGCCAATAATGAGTAACTGGAACTGCTTTTGTTTGCATAAGAAAGTAAGTTAGAGGGCTCATTAAAAGTAAACATTACCGTAGAGGAAACTCCTCTCCCGACTTAGGAAATATTCTAGGTAAAAACTTATCAAGGTCATTTAATTCCACCCCATTCAATCTCTCATATAATGACTATACTTTTTATATTGCTTTTCACATGCTCTTTCCATGTAGGTGATTATGTATTTTAATATCCAGTGCCGAGTGCTTCTGAAGTATTACCTTTAGGACTGGCCCCTGGGGGTTAATTACAGTCTTCCGAATAAATATTACTTAAAATTCTTGTTCAGGAGGTAAAACTACATAGAAAAACCGCAACTGCCATACTCTGGGCCGCCGCGGATAGGTACACTAGATGTACCCAACTCCAGTGTCTAGGAGTATATAGATTCAATTCCAGTGTCTAAGAGCTGCGTTAAATTCAGTTCCAGTATCTAGTTTAATTAAATTCCAGTGTATTAAGTTCAATTCCAGTGTCTAGTTGTTAAATTCAGTTCGTGTCTAGGCGTTAAGTCAATTCTAGTGTCAAGGAGTTTTGTTAAATTTAACTCCAGTGTCTAGATGTGTTAAATTCAATTCCAGTGTCTAGAAGATTTGTTAAATTAAATTCCATTGTCTAGGAATTATTAAATTCGGTTCCTGTGTCTAGGAGCTGTTACATTAATTTCCATTGTCTAGGGATTACGTAAAATTAATTTCCTTTGTATAGGGGTTACGTTAAATCAATTTTAGTGTCTAGGAGTTGTTAAATTAAGTTTCATTGTCTAGTGCTATATTCAATTCCAGTATATATCTAGGAGTTGTTGGATTCAATCCCGGTGTGTAGGAGTTGTTGGATTCAATCCCGGTGTGTAAGAGTTGTTGAATTCAATCCCGGTGTGTAGTTGTTAGATTTAATCCCAGTGTGTAGAAGTTTAAATTCATTTCTGGTGTATAGGAGTTAAATTCAATTCTAGTGTGTAGAAGTTTAAATTCAATTCTGGTGTGTAGGAGTTGTTAGATTCAATTCCGGTGTATTGGAGTTGTTAAATTCAATTCCGGTGTGTAGTTGTTAAATTAAATTCCGGTGTGTAGTTGTTAAATCAATTCCGGTGTGTAGGGGTTTTGATTCAATTCTGGTGTGTAGGAGTTGTTAGATTCAATTCCGGTGTGTAGGAGTTGTTAGATTCAATTCCAGTGTGTAGAAGTTCAAATTCAATTCCGGTGTGTAGGAGTTGTTAAATTCAATTCCGGTGTGTAGTTGATAGATTCAATTCCAGTGTGTAGAAGTTCAAATTCAATTCCGGTGTGTAGGAATTGTTAAATTCAATTCCGGTGTGTAGTTGTTGTTAGATTCAATTCCGGTGTGTAGAAGTTTAAATTCAATTCCGGTGTGTAGGAGTTTAGATTCAATTCCGGTGTGTAGGAGTTAGATTCAATTCCGGTGTGTAGAAGGAGTTAGATTCAATTTCGGTGTGTAGGAGTTGTTAGATTCAATTCGGGTGTGTAGGAGTTGTTAGATTCAATTCGGGTGTGTAGGAGTTGTTAGATTCAATTCGGGTGTGTAGGAGTTGTTGGATTCGATTCCGGTGTGTAGGAGTTGTTGGATTCAATTCCGGTGTGTAGGAGTTGTTGGATTCGATTCCGGTGGGTAGGAGTTGTTGGATTCGATTCCGGTGTGTCGGAGTTGTTGGATTCCATTCCGGTGTGTCGGAGTTGTTGGATTCCATTCCGGTGTGTCGGAGTTGTTGGATTCCATTCCGGTGTGTCGGAGTTGTTGGATTCCATTCCGGTGTGTTGGAGTTGTTGGATTCGATTCCGGTGGGTAGGAGTTGTTGGATTCGATTCCGGTGTGTGTCGGAGCTGTTGGATTCCATTCCGGTGTGTCGGAGCTGTTGGATTCCATTCCGGTGTGTCGGAGCTGTTGGATTCCATTCCGGTGTGTCGGAGCTGTTGGATTCCATTCCGGTGTGTCGGAGCTTGTTGGATTCCATTCCGGTGTGTCGGAGCTGTTTGGATTCCATTCCGGTGTGTCGGAGCTGTTGGATTCGATTCCGGTGGGTAGGAGTTGTTGGATTCGATTCCGGTGGGTAGGAGTTGTTGGATTCGATTCCGGTGGGTAGGAGTTGTTGGATTCGATTCCGGTGGGTAGGAGTTGTTGGATTCGATTCCGGTGTGTAGGAGTTGTTGGATTCAATCCCGGTGTGTAGGAGCTGTTAAATTCCATTCCGGCGTCTAGGAATTAATTGGCGTCTAGGAGCTGTTAAATTCAATCCCGGCGTCTAGGAGCTGTTAAATGCAATGCCGGCGTCTAGGAGCTGTTAAATGGAATTCCGGCGCTAGGAGCTGTTAAATGGAATTCCGGCGCTAGGAGCTGTTAAATGCAATGCTGGCGTCTAGGAGCTGTTAAATGCAATGCTGGCGTCTAGGAGCTGTTAAATGCAATGCCGGCGTCTAGGAGCTGTTAAATGCAATGCCGGCGTCTAGGAGCTGTTAAATGTAATGCCGGCGTCTAGGAGCTGTTAAATGTAATGCCGGCGTCTTGGAGCTGTTAAATGCAATTCCGGCGTCTAGGAGTTGTTTAATTCAGTCCCGGCGTCTAGGAGCTGTTAAATGCAATGCCGGCATCTAGGAGCTGTTAAATGCAATTCCGGCGTCTAGGAGCTGTTAAATGCAATTCCAGTCGTCTAGGAGCTGTTAAAGGTCTTCCTGCAGAGGCCTTCAAACTCTGCCATCCGATAATTTACATTTTGCTAGCTGCCCTATTCAATGCGTGCATAATTCACCGGTTTCTTCCAGACTCCCTACTCTTAGTTCACCTGATACCATTAATCAAAAACAAGCTAAAGGATGCAGCTGACCCTGGCAAACTACCGGCCGATTGCAATCACAACGATCGCATCGAAGATACTTGAGTCTGTTCTTCTAGTGAGACTTCTCCCCTTTCTACACACCACTGACAACCAGTTCGGGTTTAAAGCAAACCACTCAACCGACACCTGCATCTACATACTGAAAGAATTGCTGAACTACTACCTATCATCAGCCTCTCCTGTTTTCCTTTGTTTTGTGAGAAAAGCATTTGACAGAGTAAACTACCTGAAGCTCTTCCTGAAGCTGCATAATAGGGGCACACCCCTATATCTAATTGGCATTTTACATTGCTGGTTCTCCACACAGCAATTCTGTGTCAAATGGGGAAACGTATTATCTTACACCTTCGGCTCCCTAAACGGGCTTCGGCAAGGGGGCATTCTCTCTCCATACCTTTTTGTTTAATACGTACACAGTGCCTTGAACGTCAAACTGAAACTTGCTCCCAAATCGGATGCACTGTCAATGAAAAAACAAACAACTATAAACAACCTCTGTTACGGCCGACGATATGGTTCTGATTTCCCCTCCCCCCCATCAGTGCAAGTCTCCGACTCATGACACTTGCCGCCAATATGCAGAGGAATTTGATATAATCTTCAACGAAACCAAGACCCAGTGCATGTCGCTGCTCCGAGATCGCTTAAGCATATTGCAGAACCTCAAATTTTCCTCGGAAGCCATCGGCTGGAATTTGTGCACGAATTTCCGTACTTGGGTCACATTATCACCGACGACCTAAAAGATACGGCAGACATTGAACAGAGGCGTCGTAAACTATGTGCAGCGGGCAACATGATTGCAAGGAGGTTTGCCTTCTGTCACCGAGACGTGAAACTGCTGGCTCTTCCGCTCGTACTGCTACAGTATCTATGGGTGTTCCCTCTGGACGAACTATACCCGAGAGACCATGCGACGCATCACTGTTGTGCACAATGCACTTCTGAGATCCTTCCTCAAACACTCCCCGCTACCACTTCCGCCAACACGATTGTTCATAGAAACCACCTGGACAATTTAAAAAATCATTGTTGAGGCGAAACATGTCCAGTCTGGTAACCCGAGTGAGAACAGCAGCAACTCGCTCATACAAAGCATCCTAAGGAGTGAAGCAAGAAGAAAATCAAAATTGTGGGAAAGATGGGAAAATGAGGCCTTTGTCCCCTAAAGGACTTAATCTCTGTATTGGCAAGATGTCATCTGCAGTTTTTGTCATTATTACATTTATTGCTGATATTTTAATTTTCATTATTACTGTGATTACTATCAAGTTAAAGTTTTATTTACATTTAATTTATGTATTAAGCCCCCACCCTCTGGACCTGACTACTGTAACCACCTAAGGTCTCTAGTTGAAATTTGAGTTATTACTCTCAATGCATATTTTTTTTTTTCTCACCAATATTATTACTGTTATTACCAGTATGATGATTACTAGCTTTTATCCTACCTCAGCTACCTTGTGGATAAGTGCCGATTATTCATTTTCTTTTTCTATTTTATCATGTCACATGTATCTAGATTGTGTTTGCTACTGTCTGTATTTTGTATATTCAATGTATTATGGCCCGAGCCGAAATAAAGCATATTATATTATTATTATTATTATTATTCATTATTATTATTATTATTATTAAATGCAATTCCGGCGCTAGGAGCTGTTAAATGCAAATTCCGGCGCTAGGAGCTGTTAAATGCAATTCCAGTGTGTAGGAGTTGTTTAATTCAGTCCCAGCGTCTAGGAGCTGTTAAAATGCAATTCCGGCGTCTAGGAGCTGTTAATGCATTCCGGCGCTAGGAGCTGTTAAATGCAATTCCGGCGTCTAGGAGCTGTTAAATGCAATTCCGGCGTCTAGGAGCTGTTAAATGCAATGCCGGCATCCAGGAGCTGTTAAATGCAATGCCGGCATCCAGGAGCTGTTAAATGCAATGCCGGCATCTAGGAGCTGTTAAATGCAATGCCGGCATCTAGGAGCTGTTAAATGCAATGCCGGCGTCTAGGAGCTGTTAAATGCAATTCCGGCATCTAGGAGCTGTTAAATGCAATTGCAATGTCTAGTTATATTAAATTGCAATGTCTAGGTTATATTAAATTGCAATGTCTAGTTATTAAATTAAATTGCAATGTCTAGTTATATTAAACTGCAATTTATGTTATATTAAATTGCAATGTCTAGTTGCGTTAAATTCAATTCCTGTGTCGAGGAGTTAAGTGTAATGCCTAGGTTTAATGGTGAATATGGACATTCTTGGCATTCTATTTCTGTAGAGCAGACAGACTTCAACTTGAGCCATTTTGAATAAGTCTACGCAATTGTCTCGTATGTTTCGGTTCCAGGGATATCATTCATTGATGAAATTTCTTGACTGAATAATACAGGTATGTATATTTCTGTGCATGTCAGGTTATTAGAGAAATTTACCGATTGTGTTTTTAGTTTACCTGGGCCATTTTGCAAGGAGGTCCCCAGACAGTATTGTTTATCAAGATATTTTTACTTAACTGTAAAGGGTGTACATAATGCAGTACAGAGGTATGAAGCATATACATGGGTAATTTGCGAAGTTTACCATCTTTTGTTTTGGTACGTTTATCTTAGATTATTCTTAGTTTATTAAGATTTTTTTATTGCTGTAAATAACGCAATATGAGAAATTTCCTTTATGTTCTTACGTTCGTCCCCAAAGGGCTTTTACAGATCTAATCTGTGAAATCTACGTAATTTGAAAAAAAAAGTTAGTCTTTAGTTCCATTCCCAAGGGGCAGGTACTAAACACCTGATGATTTGCTTGTGTAAGTTAACAGGCAGTTACCGAAACCAGGCATTTCGAAATAGTGAAACCAGGCATTTTGCGAACTGCCTGACATTTCAGCCAGATAGTGAAACCAGGCATTTTGCGAACAGCCTGAAATTTCAGGCAGAAGCGAAACGCACTTAAGCCTGGTTCACACTATGCCAGTAATTTAGTCAAGTGGCGAGTAGTTTAGTTACTACTTTCCTACTAAACTGATCAATTTCGTTCGCACAACAAGTCAAGTAGAGTACATTAGTGTGTAAGTCATCGCAAGATGAACAGGCAACGCAGCAAAGCTAAAAGGCTAATAAAAGATATTGCAATAGCTATTTTAGAGGAAGTGGAGGAAGAAATAAGTGTCAAAAAGAAAAAGATTATGGGAACGAAAATGGATTCAGAAAAGAAATCAAGTAGGAGCTACTAATTCACTTCTCAAGGAATTAGAAGTAGAAGATCCTAGAGAATACTACAACATTCAGAATGAGTCAAGAATGTTTTAACTTTCTGTTGATGAAAGTGCAATCACAAATTCAACGAAATGATACCCATTTAAGGAGTGCAGTTCCGGCAAAAACAAATACAGGCAGTTTCTTACCTTCTCGCTACTGGATGTAGTTTAAGAACACACACACATCTATTTCGACTTGGGAAATCAACTATTTCAGAATTTTTGATAGAGGTTTGCGATTGTATCTACGAATCATTAAAGGAAGTCATCAAGGTAAGAGTAAATAAATCATAAATATATGTCACAAATCATTTATTAATTAAACATTTGCTACATTTGTTTAGTTATGATTAAAAATATTAAAGGCTTCAGTAATTGTCTGTCGATATTATTGCAGATCTATACACGTATTTGTTCATAGTACTTCAGATATAGTGACTGGGGTTGTATAGTGTCTTCCCTTCCATTGAATCACCAGATGAAGGTGGTGTGATTGGTCTGCTAATTGTTTGGGGTTCATTTACGCTTAGCAGATGCTGACGTCGAACTCTATTTAGTAGAGTTGAATGTGCTCCTGGGCTTCGAGTGCCAATAGTGTTGGGAAAGATTTAAGTTGAAGCCCAATGTCTCCCGAAAACCTCGAACTCGTTTTCATTTGTCATAGCAGCTTCAGATATGTCTTTCAGTTAGGATACCATACTAGATAGCTGCATCACTTTTCGTTTTTTTTCTAGCAGGTGTAGGTTTTGGGTCATGTACTAAACTATCCTGCACTACAGAGTCATTGTGTTCAGTTTCTGCAATATGTTCGCCATCGTTGTTAATCTGGGAAAAGAAAAGTATTTTAATAGGTATATATTTAAGTTAGGAGCCATTATAATATAAAGGGAGGGAATGTAAAGTGGTGGACATACTAATGGGATTAGTACCTACCGTTCACCACTATAATATATTAGTTTAAATTGAAACCACAATTTAACTTAATTTTTACTTTTTTCAGGTTCCTGGTACAACAGATTGGAAAATGATTGCAAATGGTTTTCAGAAAGAATGGAATTTTCCTGGATGCTGTGGAGCAATAGATGGCAAGCATTGTCATTATAAAAGCACCTCATGACTCAGGAAGTTTATACTACAATTACAAAGAATCAAACAGTGTTGTCTTAATGGCAGTTGTAGATCATAAATATTGCTTCAATTATATAGACATAGGTTGTAATGGTCGAGTTTCTGATGGAGGAGTTTTTCGTAACCGTAGTTTGTATCAATCTTTAGAGAATGGTATGCTACCAGAAGGTCATTTCCTAGTTGGCGACAATGCATTTCCCATGAAAGAATACTTGTTAAAACCTTTCCCAGGAAGTAAATTAACATTAAAGCAAAAGATTTTTCATTATAGTTTGTCGCGGGCTAGGAGAATAGTTGAAACTCATTTGGTATACTAGCTGCCAGATTCAGTGTTTGAGAAACCAATGCCCTACAGTCCTAAGAAAGTGGTGAGCATCGTCAAGGCATGTTGCGCTTTACACAATTGGCTCAGACAAACAACATTACAGAACACGCAGTTTGTATATACCGTAGACAAAGAAAATCTCAATGAAGCAACTGTCATCCCCGGTAATTGGAGAGAGGTGCCAGCACCTGAAGGATTGGAACCTCTACCAACATGTTAAGCAACCGTTCTTCTGGTCGGTCTACTGATCTTCGGGAAAGATATGCCAATTACTTTGTGGAAGATGGCTCTGTTCCTTGGCAGGCAAGAATGATACATTAAGAATTGTAAGGAAATACTATAATTCAGATATAATTAAATATATGTATTTACCAAATTGCTTTCACTTTCCATTATTATTGCATTCATGTTCCCTAGGCATTCATTTAATATGGTGAACCATTTCACCAATGGAGTGTAAACCGAGTCCGTCCCGGCACCAGATTTTTTGGATTCCTTGATTTTTCTCAATTCGACGTCAGCATCTGCTAAGCGTAAATGAACCCCAAACAATTAATTAGCAGACCAATCACACCACTTTCATCTGGTGATTCAATGGAAGGAAGACACTATACACCCCACACTACTATATCTGAAGTACATGTTGAACATAATACGTGTAGCCAGGAGTCTGCAATAATATCGACAGACATAATTACTGAAGCCCTTAATATTGCGAATTATGATAACTAAACATAAATGTAGCAAATGTTTAATTAATAAATGATTTGTGACATACATTTATGATTTATTTACTCTTACCTTGATGACTTCCTTTAATGATTCGTAGATACAATCGCAAACCTCTATCAAAAATTCTGAAAATAGTTTGATTCCCAAGTCGAAATAGATGTGTGTGTGCTTAAACTACATCCAGTAGCGAGAAGGTATTTAGAAACTGCCTGTGTAATTTGGGTTTGTTTTTTGCCGGAACTGCACTTCTTAAATGGGTATCATTTCGTTGAATTTATGTGATTGCGCTTTCATCAACAGAAATTTAAAACATTCTTGATTCATTCTGAATGTTGTAGTATTCTCTAGGATCTTCTACTTCTAATTCCTTGAAGTGATTTAGTAGCTCCTACTATGAAATTCAGGGCCTCTGTAACACGGTTTTTTGAATTTGCTCCTTATCAAAGCATCGGATGTAGCTGAAAGTTGACATATGCATATTTTACAACTACACACAAATTTTGTCAACATTATCAATAACCTAAACCAGAAAGTTTTAATTCTTAGAGTAAAAATGATATAGCCGACGCCATGGCCAATGATTGCTAGCCAAGAGTCGAAAAACATTCATTACGTAAGCAAGGTAAACATTGTTTTACGAAATATTGCCCCGCCCATCTACCAGACGGAAACCCATTCACCTTATTCCATCGGCTCTGAAACCCATAGTAGTCAAGAATGGCTAACAGGATTTGGAATTGTTCCCGTGGTTGCAAAACTGCATTTGTCTTACGACTTGCAACTTTATACAGTCAAGAGGAAGCCCGTGGCCATACTTACTATAGCCTGAATAGGTAATTATTCAGTTTCTAGTTTAAATCCAATGTTTATGGTCTGATTTGTATTTAGCGTAACGTGATTATAATACTTGTAATGTCATTCAGGATTTTGAACATTTCCATTAACTATTCACTATGCCACCAAGAGAGAGAGAAAGAGATTGTAAGTAAACAGTCTTTATATAACGATTTTTGTTGAAATAAGATTTTTATCCAAAGTAAATACAAGTTTGTGCTAAATTCTCCAGCAGACCAACGGATCATCCGATATAATTTTTTTTCTTCTTCTTTAGTCTGTACGACCATGTTGGATATAAAGACTTTATGAATGGCGGAACGATACATAGATGTGGGTGGGGTATCTGTGCTAGCGTGGTAAGACTACTGTAGCAGTAGTGCCGCAAAATTAGTAATAGCAGCAATATACATGAATTAAACGTTTGGGCCAACTGCTGGGATCCTTGAGGATCATTTAGCACTTCTTACAACTACTCGAGAAATGAGTTTTTATAGCCAGAATTTAAATTTTCTAATACAACAATGTCCATGATAGCCTTCAGTGTTAGCCTGAATTACAACGAGGCCAAAGTGGGTGGAGCCTCATGAAGTCCTCATTCTGACGATAATTATTGGTGAAGGTTTAAAGCCAAAATACGGTACCGGCTATTTTTTTTTTTTTTTTTTTTTTTTTTTAGTAAATAGGTAGATAGCCGATAAATAAAAATTGCTTGACATTGGATACAGCAGTTATCAAATCAAGCTTGTCTACCATGTCTTTGAAAATTACCAACTATTCCCTACATCTTGTCAATCTGATTGTGACCTATAAAGTAGATTATACTTTCTTAGGACACTTATTTTGGGAGTTAGACTAATAATCGAAGTGTTTATGTATTTATTAACATTTTGTTGGTTTATTCATTATGACAATTTTCAGTGGAGAGGATTCAGAGTTCATAAAGGTGTACTGCTTTGCTTGTATTTAAATTTTCATGTCATTGTTGCCAGAGGTATAGCCTTCGTTACGTATAGCCAATCATCCATCGAGAAAGAGGGAAGAAATGCTGTCATAAGTTACGTAACGAGTGCGTTCGAAACCTTATCTCTGAGTAAGTTGGCCCGTCATAAAAATAACTTTTACATTATAAGTACCAAATTTATTCAACCTACGTAATGCAGAATAGTCAAAATTTGTGTAGATATAATGTGTATTCTGAATAAGCGTTATATCTATGAAATGCATAGATAAAAAGTTATTGCCAAAAAACCGTGTTACAGAAGCCCTGAATCTCATAGTAGTTGATTTCTTCTCTGAATCCATTTTCGTTCCCATAATCTTTTTCTTTTTGACACTTACTTCTTCCTCCACTTCCTCTAAAATAGCTATTGCAATATCTTTTATTAGCCTTTTAGCTTTGCTGCGTTGCCTGTTCATCTTGCGATGACTTACACACTAATGTACTCTACTTGACTGGTTGTGCGAACGAAATTGATCAGTTTAGTAGGAAAGTAGTAACTAAACTACTCGCCACTTGACTAAATTACTGGCATAGTGTGAACCAGGCTTTAGGGATATTTTATTTCCCCCCCACCCCCGGCCCAGCGGCTAGTACTAAACACGGCGAAACGCCCCCTGTGGGGATCAAACGTCCCTAAGTGCATTTCGCTATCTGCCTGAAAGTTCAGGCTGTTCGCGAAATGCCTGGTTTCGCTATCTGCCTGTAACGCATGTACGACATATTTTTGTATTTTTCTTCGATAAATATAGAAGGTTGAAGCGAAATCTTAAAACTGAACTTAGGACCCACAGCTAGAGTAACATTTGCGAATGATCAGGACGACCTTCAACCTGATTTCTCAACAACCCTTATCACCGGCCTATAGATCTTCATTACCATGGGTGGAGGGGTTTGGGGTGGGGGTGGGAGGGAAGAACTTCATACCTTGTTAAAGAATTTCGAAGTGGGCGTAGCTTTTCGCCCAGTTTTTCTCAAAAGATCGTTGGCAGTATTCATTGGTTAGGCGGCACTGGTTGTCAGTTCGGTTAATAGACTAACTAACCTTAGGTTATATAGGGTTGTAGATTGTACATAATTAAATGTATAAAGGCTTTAGCGTCTGCTAAGTAAGGTTTTGAAAGTTTGCTGGTTTTCTGCAAAGCCAGTTTTTAAAGTTCGATAAACTGGCCACAAAGAATGACAAGTTCGCTCTCGACGTGGTTCGGAAGTCACGTAAAGCCGTTGGCCCCGTTGCTGAATAACCACTGGTTCCATACTACGTAAAAACTCCATACAAACGCAGAGAATTACCTTAAAAGGCGTGTATAGTGTGTACGAATGAAGGCTTGTTAAGTCAACATTTTACAGAATAAGGTTTAAAAAGTTTGCTACGGGTTTAAAAAAAAAAATATGGGTCTTTCGTACATGAAATCGCGTTTATTTGCACTCTCTGCAACCGATGATGCAACCGACTTCCTGTGGAGAACTTTACACAAACCAAACTGTGAAAAGAAGTTCGCTCTCGACATGGTTCGAAATCATGTAAAGCTGTTGGTTCCGTTGCTGAATAACCACTGGTTCCATGCAACGTAAAAACACCATACAAACTAGGTGAAAAAAAAGTTGAAGGGAAGTGTGCTTTTGTTCAGAAGATGAACGCTATTGATATGGAACAAGCACGCCACAGGGAGCATTGACTTGTAATTCAAGCTTCCAAAGAATATTATGGTACTAGTATTTAGGAAGTAGAGGGAAATAACCGTAACTTACGCCTTCATTCTCACGGGATTTTAGTTTTAGAGCTTGTTTCGTATCTAAATAATCTTTATTTTTAAACGAGGTTCATGACAAATGATTGTGTAATTAGGCCAGCCTGCTTGGTCCTTTGCTAGCTGTTACTCAGTTCCCTCCAGCGCTTGACTTGGTGCCTGCTTTCCTTCCGTAGTGGGGTAGTGCCGTCAGTGCACCTCACGCGGTGGACTTTAGGCATTAGTTAATGTTCTTTATAGCGTCCATCCCGTAGGCCCCTAGCTGCAACCCCTTTCATTCATTTTACCGTATCTCCGGTCATGTTCTCTTCCTATCTACTTTTCTCCCTTTCCAAAAAAAATTTAAATGCAATTGCAGGGTTTTCCTCCTGTTACACCTTTCAAAATCTTTGTTGTCAGTTTGTTTCGTCGCCGAATGATCTCATTGGTCTCATCGCTTGGCCTTTGGCCTGAATTCTCTGTATTCTGCTCTATAAAGATCCCGCTATTTCGTTTGTGGTGTTGCTGTGTAAATAGTTTAATAACATTGTACTTAATTGGATTAGACTCCAGTGCATAATGCGTAACATGAAAGGACAGAAAGCATTTATGGAGGATCACGTTTGGAGTCTTTCTGCATTATTGAGGCTAACATTTGGAGTTTTTTTCTGCATTATTGAGGCTAACATTTGGAGTTTTTTTCTGCATTATTGAGGCTAACATTTGGAGTTTTTTTTTCTGAACATTTGGAGTTTTTTTCTGCATTATTGAGGCTAACATTTGGAGTATTTTTCTGCATTATTGAGGCTAACATTTGGAGTTTTTTTTCTGCATTATGGAGGCTAACATTTGGAGTTTTTTTTCTGCATTATTGAGGCTAACATTTGGAGTTTTTTTTCGCATATTGAGGCTAACCATTTGAAGTTTTTCGCATTATTGAGGCTAACATTTGGATTTTTTTTCTGCATTATTGAGGCTAACATTTGGAGTTTTTTTTCGCATTATTGAGGCTAACATTTGGATTTTTTTTCTGCATTATTGAGGCTAACATTTGGAGTTTTTTTCTGCATTATTGAGGCTAACATTTGGATTTTTTTCTGCATTATTGAGGCTAACATTTGGAGTTTTTTTTCTGCATTATTGAGGCTAACATTTGGAGTTTTTTTCTGCATTATTGAGGCTAAACATTGAAGTTTTTTCTGCATTATTGAGGCTAACATTTGGAGTCGCATTATTGAGGCTAAACATTTATTTTTTTTTTTCTGCATTATTGAGGTTAACATTTGGATATTTTTTTCTGCATAGTGAGGGCTAACTTGGAGATTTTTTCTGCATTTATTTTTTTTGAGGTAACATTTTTCGAGTTTTTTTCTGGCATTATGAGGTAACATTTGGAGTTTTTTTCTGGAACATTTGGCGTTTTTGTTCTTTGCATTATGTTTTTTAGCTAACAATTTGAAAAGAATTTTTTGCATTTGTTTTTTTTTTGAGGCCTAACATTTTGGATTTTTTTTTCGCATTATGGAGGCTACATTGGAGTTTTTTCTTTTGCAATTTTTCTGCATTGGTTGGGCTAACAATTTGGAAGTTTTTTTTCTGAACATTATTGAGGCAACATTTGGAATTTTTTTTTTGTTCTGGGCATTATTGAGGCTAACATTTGGAGTTTTTTTCTGCATTTTACGGAGCGGCTTTTTTTAACAATTGAGTTTTTTTCTGCATTATTTTTTTGAGCTAATTTATTTTTTTGGGAGTTTTTTCGGCATTTTTTTATTGGGAGGCTAAACAATTTGAGTTTTTTTCGCATTATTGAGGCTAATTTGGAGTTTTTTTTCTGCATTAATTTTTTTGAGCTAACATTTGAATTTTTTTTCTGATTATTGCGGCTACAATTTTGGAGTTTTTTTTCTGCACTATTTGGCTAACAAATTTGAGTTTTTTTCTGCATTTTATTGAGGCCTAACATTTTTTTTGAATTTGTTTCTTTAATTTTATTGGAGGGCTAACATTTGGAAGTTGTTTTTTTCTTTGGCATTATTGAGGTCTTAAACATTTGGAGGTTTTTCTTTGGCATTATGAGGCTAACATTTGGAGTTTTTTTCTGCATTATGGAGGCTAACAATTTAGTTTTTTCTGGGGGGGGCAATTATTGGAGGCTAATTTATTTTTTGGAGATTTTTTTCTTTGCATTATTGGAGGCTAACATTTGGAGATTTTTTCTGGCATTATTGAGGCTAACCATTTTTTGAGTTTTTTTTCTTGGCAATTTATTTTTTGAGGCTAACCATTTGGAAGTTTTTGTTTTTTTTTCTGAACATTTGGAGTTTTTTTTCTGCATTATGGAGGGCTAACATTTGGAGAATTTTCTGCATGTTGAGGCTAACATTTGGATTGTTTTTTTCTGCAATTAGGAGGCTAAAATTTGGATTGGGTTTTTTTCTGCATTATTGAGGCTAACATTTGGAGTTTTTTCTGCATTATTGAGGCTAACATTTGGAGTTTTTTCTGCATTATGGAGGCTAACATTTGGAGTTTTTTTTCTGCATTATTGAGGCTAAACATTTGTGAAATTTTTTTGTTCTGCATATTGAGGCTAAACATTTGGGTTTTTTGTTTTTTCTGGCATATTGAGGCTAACATTTGGAGTTTTTTTTCTGCCATTATTGAGGCTAAAACATTTGAATTTTTTTCTGCCATTAATTGAGGCTAAAACATTTTGGAGTTTTTTCTGCATTATGGAGGCTAACATTTGGAGTTTTTTTTCTGCATTATTGAGGCTAACATTTGGAGTTTTTTTCTGCATTATTGAGGCTAACATTTGGAGTTTTTTTTTTTTCTGCATTATTGAGGCTAACATTTGGAGTTTTTTTCTGCATTATTGAGGCTAAACATTTGAATTTTTGTTTTCTGCATTTATTGAGGCTAACATTTGGAGTTTTTTTTTCTGCATTATTGAGGATCAACATTTCTAGTTTTTTTGTCTGCAGTATTGAGGCTAACATTTGAATTTTTTTGTCTGCATTATTAATGGCTAAAACATTTGGAGTTTTTTTGTTTTTCGCATTAATGGAGGCTAACATTTGGGAGTTTTTTCCTGCATTATTGAGGCTTAACATTTGGAGTTTTTTTCTGTATTATTGAGGCTAACATTTGGAGGTTTTTAAGTTTTTCTGCATTATTGAGGCTAACATTTTCGTTTTTTTTTTGCATTATTGAGGCTAAACCAATTGGAGATTTTTTTCTGCCTTATTGAGGGGCTAACATTTGGGATTTTTTTGGACGATTTTTTCGCCATTATTGAGGACTAACATTTTTCGGGAGTTTTTTTCTGCAAGTTATTGAGGGCTAACAGTTTGGAGTTTTTTTGCTGGAACATTTGGAGTTTTTTTCTGCATTATGGAGGCTAACATTTGGGAAGAATTTTCTTTTTTGCAATTATTGAGGACTAAAATTTGGAGTTTTTTTTCTGCATTATGGAGGCTAACATTTGGAGTTTTTTTCTGCATTATTGAGGCTAACATTTGGAGTTTTTTTCTGCATTATTGAGGCTAACATTTGGAGTTTTTTTTGTTTAGCCATTGGATTGGAGGCTAAACATTTGGCTGGTTTTTTTTCTGCATTATTGAGGCTAACATTTGAAATTTTTTGTGTCTGCATTTATTGAGGCATAACATTGGAGTTTTTTTCTGCATTATTTGAGGCTAACTTTGGATTTGGAAGTTTTTTTCTGCCATTATGGAGGCTAACATTTTGGAGTTTTTTTCCGCATTATGAGGCTAACATTTGGATGTTTTTTTCTGCATTATTGAGGCTAAAACATTTGGAGTTTTTTTTTTCTGCTTTATTGAGGTTTAACATTTGGAGTTTTTTTGTTTTTTTCTGCATTATTGAGGCTTAAACATTTGGAGTTTTTTTTATTACTGCATTGTATGGAGGCTCAACAATTTTGGAGTTTTTTCTGCAATTATTGAGGCTAACATTTGGATGTTTTTTTTCTGGCCGTTATGCGGCTAACATTTAGCTTTTTTCTGCATTATTGAGGCTAACATTTGGTGGGAGTTTTTTTCTGCATTATTGCGGCTAACAGTTGGATGTTTTTTCTTTATGCATTATGGGAGGCTAACATTTGAAAGTTTTTTTCTTACTTAGTGAGGGCTAAACATTTGGAGTTTTTTTTCTGCATTATTGAGGCTAAACACATTTGGAAATTTTTTTTTCTGCATTCTTGAGGCCTAACATGTTGGAGTTTTTTTCTTGCATTATTAGGGGCTAAACATTTGTCGGATTTTTTTCTGCATTATTGAGGTTAATCATTTGGAGTTTTTTTCTGCATTATTGAGGATAAACCATTAGTGGATTGTTTTGCATTATTGAGGCTAAACCATTTGGAGTTTTTTTGTTTGGACTTTATGGGAAGCTAAACATTTGGAGTTTTTTCTGCATTATTTGAGGCTAACATTTGGGAGGAGTTTTTTCTGCATTATTGAGGCTACATTTGGATTTTTTTCTGCAACTTTTGAGGCTAAACATTTGGGAGTTTCTGCATTGTTGAGGGCTAACATTTTGAGTTTTTTCTGCATTAAATGAGGCTAACATTTGAGTTTTTTTCTGCATTTTTGAGACTAACATATGGAGTTTTTTCTGCATTATTGAGGCTAACATTGGAGTTTTTTTCGTTTCTGCATTATTGGATGGGCTAAACATTTGGAGTTTTTTTTCCTGCGTTATGGAGGCTAACATTTTGATTTTTTCTGCATTAATTGAGGCTAACATTTGATTTTTTCTTGCATTATTGAGGCTAACATTTGGGAGTTTTTTCTGCATTATTGAGGGCTAACATTTGGATTTTTTCTGCATTACTGAGGCTAACTATTTGGAGAGGTTTTTTCATTTGCTGCATTGATTGGAGGTAACATTTGGAGTTTTTTTTTCTGCATTTGGTTTTTTATGAGGCTAACATTTGGATTTTTTTTTTCTGCAATATGAGGCTAACAAACATTTGGAGTTTTTTTGGGGGGTTTTTTTTCTGCATTATTGAGGCTAACATTTGGAGTTTTTTCTGCATTATTGAGGCTAACATTTGGAGTTTTTTCTGCATTATTGAGGCTAACATTTGGAGTTTTTTTTTCTGCATTATTGAGGCTAACATTTTGAGTTTTTTCGGTTTTTAGTTTTATTGAGGCTAACATTTGGAGCTTTTTTTCTGCATTTTATTGCAGGCTAACATTTGGATTTTTTTTTGTTCGCTGCCATTATTGAGGCTAACATTTGGAGTTTTTTTTCTTTATTGAGGCTAAACATTTGGAGTTTTTTTTCTTGCATATTGAGGCTAACATTTCGGAATTTTTTTTCGGCTGGCATTATTGAGGCTAAACATTTGGAGTTTTTTTTCTGCATTATTGCAGTGGCTAACATTTGGGATTTTTTTCTGCATTCTTGAGGTTAAACTTTGGGATTGGATTGGGTTTTTTTCTGCATTATTGAGGCTAACATTTGGATGTTTTTTTCTGATTATTGAGGCTAAATTTGGAGTTTTTTTTCGCATTTATTGGATGCTAACATTGGTGGATTTTTCTGCAGTTTGGATTTTTGAGGCTCAATAGTGGATTTTTTTTTCTTGTATTATTGAGGCTAACATTTTGGAGTTTTTCTGCTTTCTTTTATGAAGCTAACATTTGAGTTTTTCTGCATTATTTAGAGGCCTAATTATTGAGTTTTTTCTGCATTATCTTTGAGGCTAAACATTTGGAGTTTTTTTTCTGATTATTTGAAGGCTAACTTTGTAGTTTTTTTTGCATTATTGAGGTGGCAAATTTGGAGGTTTTTTCTGCATTATTGAGGCTAACATTTGGAGGTTTTTTTCTGCCATTATTGAGGCTTAACATTTGGATTTTTTTCTTTGCATTATTGGAGGCTAACATTTTGGATTTTTTTTCTGCAATTATGGAGGCTAACATTTTGGATTTTTTCTGCATTATTTGAGGCTAACCATTTTGGGTTTTTTGTTTTTGCATTATTGGAGGCTAAACTTTGGATTTTTTTCCGCAAAATTGGAGGCTAAACATTTGGTTGTTTTTTCTTTTTTGCAATTATTGAGGCTAACCATTTGGGAGTTTTTTTCATTGTTGAGGCTAACATTTTGGAGTTTTTTTCTGCACTGTTTGAGGCTAAACATTTTGTGGGAGTTTCGGCATTGTTTGAGGCTACATTTTGAGTTTTTTCTGCATTATTGAGGCTAACATTTCGGAGTTTTTTCTTCATTATTGAGGCTAACATTTAAGGAGTTTTTTCTTTTGCATTATTGAGGCCTAACATTTATTTGGAGGTTTTTTTGTTTTTTTTCTGCATTTATTGAGGCTAACATTTTGAGTTTTTTCGGGGGGGGGGCATTATGGACGGGCTACCTAACATTTGATTTTTTTTCGCATTATGGAGGCTAACATTTGGATTTTTTTCTGCATTAGGTTTGAGCTAACATTTGGAGTTTTTTCTGCCAAATATTGAGGCTAACATATGGAGTTTTTCTCTGCATTCTTGAGGCTAAACATTTAGGAGGGTTTTTTTCTGCATTATTTGAGGCTAACATTTTGATTTTTTTTCTGCATTATGGAGGCATACATTTGGATTTTTTCTGCATTATGGGAGGCTGGCTATTTGGATTTTTTTCTGCATTATTGAGGCTACATTTTGGATTTTTTTTGTTTTTTGTCTGCATTTACTGAGGCTAACATTTGGATTTTTTCTGCATTATGAGGCTCAACATTTGGAGTTTTTCTGCAATTATTGAGGCTAACATTTGGAGTTTTTTTTTTGTTTTTTTTTTGTTTTTGCATTATTGAGGCTAACATTTGGAGTTTTTTTTTTCTGCTAAAATTATGAGCTAACATTTGGATTTTTTCTGCAATATGAGGCCTAACATTTGGAGTTTTTTTTTCTGAATTATTGAGGCTAAAATTTGGATGTTTTTTTTTCTGCATTATTGAGGCTAACATTTGGAGTTTTTTCTGCATTATTGAATTTGGCTAACATTTGGAGTTTTTTTCTTGCTTTATGGAAGCTTACATTTCGATTTTTTTCAGGCTTTAAAATTGAAGCTTAAGATTTTGATTTTTTTCAAAAACTGTTTGTTATTGGAAGGCTAACATTTGGAGTTTTTGTTTCTGCTTTATTGAGGCTAACATTTGGAGGTTTTTTTCTGCATTAGGGAGGCTAACATTTGGAATTTTTTTTTCTGGCATTATTGAGGCTAACATTTGGAGTTTTTTTTCTGCAATTATTGAGGCTAACTTTTGAGTTTTGGCGGGGGGGGGGGGGGCATTTTTTACTGAGCTAATATTTGGATTTTTTTCTGCTTAATGGAGGGCTAACTTTGGGAGTTTTTTTTCTGCATTATTGGGCTAACATTTGGTTGTTTTTTTCTGCAAATATTAGGCTAACATTTTGGAGTTTTTTCTGCATTATTGAGGCTAACATTTGGAGTTTTTTTCTGCATTATTGAGGCTAACATTTGGAGTTTTTTCTGCATTATTGAGGCTAACATTTGGAGTTTTTTTCTGCATTTATTGGAGGCTAAACATTTTGGGAGTTTTTCTGTTTTATTTTTGAGGCTTTAACATTTGGAGGTTTTTTTTCTGCATTTATTTGGAGGCTTTTTTAACATTGGAATTTTTTTCTTTGCATTATTGGAAGGCTAACATTTGGAAGATTTTTTTCTTTTTTTTAATTGAGCTAACATTTTGGAGTTTTTTTCTGCATTATTGGAGGCTTAAACATTTGGAATTGTTTTTTTCTGCATTGATTTTGAGGCTAACATTTTGGAAGTTTTTTTTCGCATTTTGAGGCTTTTAACATTTGTGGATTTTTTTCTGCATTAGTGAAGGTAAACATTTGAGTTTTTTTTCTGCATTATTGGAAGATAACCATTAGTGGATTTTTTTTCCTGTATTATTGGAAGCTAACCGTTTTGGTTTTTTTTGTTTTGCTTTATGGCGCTTAACATTTGGAAGTTTTTTCTGCATTATGAGGCTAATATTGGAGTTTTTTCCTGGCATTATTGAGGCTAAAACATTTTGGAGTTTTTTTTCTGCACTTGTTGGAAGGCTAAACATTTGGAGTTTTCCTGGCATTGTTGGAAGGCTTAACATTTTGGAAAGTTTTTTTTCCTGCATTTTATTGGAGGCTAACATTTTGGAAGTTTTTTTTTGCTGCATTATTGAAAGGCTAACAGATTGGTGTTTTTTCTGGCATTTATTGGAGGCTACATTTGGGAGGTTTTTTTCTGATTTTATTGAGGCTAACATTTTGATTTTTTTCCTGCATTATTGGAGGCTAACATTTGGAGTTTTTTTCTGCATTTATGGAAGGCTAAACATTTGGTTTTTTTCTTTTTTTGCAATTTATTGAGGCTACATTTGGAGTTTTTTTCTGCCATTATTGGGAGGCTAAACATTTGGTATTTTTTCTGTCATTATTGGATTGGCTAACATTTTTGGGATTTTTTCTGGCATTAATTGAGGCTAACATTTGGAGTTTTTTTTGCATTTCTTGAGGCTAATTATTTTGGAGTTTTTTTCTGCCCTGTTGAAGCTAACATTTAGGAGTTTTTTTCTGCATTTGTTGGAAGCTAAACATTTTCGAAGTTTTTTTCTGCAAAATTTTTTAAAAAAATTGAAGGCTAACATTTGGAGTTTTTTTACTTTTTTTTCCGGCGTTATTGGAAGGCTAACCAATTTGGAGTTTTTTTCTGCATTTATTGAGGCTAACATTTTGGAGGTTTTTTTCTGCATTATGAGGCTAACTTTTGATTTTTTTCTGGGCATTAGGTAGGCTAACATTTTGGAAATTTTTTTCTTGCATTATTGGAGGCTAACCTTTGGATTTTTTTTCTGGCATTTAATTGAGGCTTTTAACATTTGGATTTTTTCTGCTTACTTGAGGCTCAACATTTGGATTTTTTCTGCATTACTGAGCTAACATTTGGAGTTTTTTCTGCAATTATTTGAGGCTGTTACAAATTGGAGTTTTTTTTTTGTTTTTTTTGCATTATTGAGGCTAACATTTGGAGTTTTTTTTTTTCTGCATTATTGAGGCTAACATTGGATTTTTTTTCTGCAATATTGGGCTAACATTTAGTTTTTTTTCTTGCATTATTGAGGCTAAAATTTGGAGTTTTTTTTCTGCAATAGGCTTTAACATTTTGGAGCTTTTTCCTGCTTTAAGGGTAAGCTAATTTATTTGTTTTTCCCAATTTTTTCTGCCTTTATTGAGGCTTTAAACATTCGGAAGTTTATTTTCTGCAATTATTTGGAGGCTTTTTTAACATTGGAGTTATTTCCTGCTTTATGGAAGCTAACATTTGGAGTTTTTCCATGCTTTATGGAAGCTAACATTTAGTGTTTTTCCATGCTTTATGGAAGCTAATATTTGGAGTTTTTTCTGCAATTTTTGGGAAGCTAAACATTGTGGGTTTTTATCCGCATTTTTGACCAACGGCCAGGCTTAACATTGGTGAGTTTTTTCTGCTTTAACGGATGGGCTAACATGGAGTCATTTTTAAGCATTATTGAGGCTAACATTTTGAGTTTTTCTGACATTATGGAGGTCTAACATTTTGAGTTTTTTCTGCATTATTGAGACCTAACCATTTTTGAAATTTTTCTAGCATTATTGAGGCTTAACCATTTTGAGTTTTGTCTGCATTATTGAGGCTAACATTTATGGAGTTTTTCTGCATTATTGAGGCTAACATTTATGGAGTTTTTTCTGCTTTATGGAAGCTAACATTTGGATTTTTTTTATTGAGTAACATTTGGAGTTTTTTCTGTTTTACGGAGGCTAACATTGGGAGTTTTTTTTGCACTATTGAGCATAACATTTGGAGTTTTTTTTCTTCATTATTGTGGCTAACATTTGGAATTTTTTCTGCATTATTGAGGCTAACATTTGGAGTTTGTTTGCATTATTGAGGCTAACATTTGGAGTTTTTTCTGCTTTATGGAAGCTAACATTTGGATCTTTGGAGTACATTTGGAGTTTTTTTTCTGCATATGGAGGCTAACATTTGGCGTTTTTCTGCATTATGAGGCTACATTTGGCGTTTTTGCTGCATTCTTGAGGCTCAAATTTGATTTTTTTTCTCATTATGGAGGCAAACAGTTGGAGTTTTCTTGCATTATTGAGGCTAACATTTGGAGTTTTTTTCTGCATTATTGAGGCTAACATTTGGAGTTTTTTCCTGCTTTATTGAGGCTAACATTTGTAGTTTTTTTCTGCATTATTGAAGCTAAAATCTGGAGTTTGTTCTGCATTATGGAAGCTCATTTGGATTTTTTTTTCTGCATTATGGAGGCTAACATTTGGAGTTTGTTCTGCATTATGGAGGCTAAAATTAGGATTTTTTTTCTGCATTTTTTCCTGCTTAACATTGGGAGTTTTTTTTTCTACATTAATTGAGGCTAACATTTGGGTTTTTTTCTGCATTATGGAGGCTAACATTTGCATTTGGAGTTTTTTCTGCATTATGGAGGCTAACATTTGGAGTTTTTTTCTGCATTATGGAGGCTAACATTTGGAGTTTTTTTCTGCATTATGAGGGCAAACATTTGGAGCTTTTTCTGCTTATGGAAGCTTAATAATTTTGAGTTTTTTTCTTTTTTACATTAGGAGGCTAAAAGCATTTTGCACTTGGAGTTTTTTTTACATTTGGAGGGCTAACATTTGGAGTTTTTTCTGCATTATGGAGGCTATCATTTGCATTTGGAGTTTTTTCTGCATTATGGAGGCTATCATTTGGAGTTTTTTTCTTCATTATGGAGGCTAATATTTTGAGTTTTTTCTACATTATGGAGGCTAACATTTGGAGTTTTTTTTTCTTTACATTATGTTCGGAGGCTAAACCATTTTTTGGATTTTTTTCTGCATTAATGGAGGCTAACATTTGGCACTGGAGTTTTTTCTAAACATTAATGTAGTTTTTTCTAATCATTTGGAGTTTTTTTTCTGCATTATGGAGGCTACATTTAGAAATTTTTTCTGCATTAATGGAGGCTAGCATTTGGGAGATTTTTTCTGCCTTATGGAGGCTAACATTTGGAGTTTTTTTTCGCATAGGGTATGCTAACATTGGGATTTTTTTTCTTTTTGCATTATGGCTAACATTTGGAGTTTTTTTTTTCTGCATTATGGAGGCTAACATTTGAAGTTTTTTTTTCTGCATTATGGAGGGTAATCATTTGGAGTTTTTTTTTTTCTGCATTATGGAGGCTAACATTTTGGGAGTTTTTTTTTCTGCATATGGAGGGCTAACATTTGGAGTTTTTTTCTGCATTATGGGAGGTCAACATTTGAGTTTTTTTCTGCATTATGGACTAACCATTTGGCGTTTTTTTTCGTATTATGGAGGCTCACATTTGGATTTTTTTCTGCATTATGGCTAAACATTTGGAGTTTTTTTTCTGCATGGGAGTCTAACCTTTGGAGTTTTTTTCTGCATTATGGAGGCTAACAGTTTGGAGTTTTTTTTCTGCATTATGGAGGCTAACGTTGCATTTGGAGTTTTTTCTGCATTATGGAGGCTAACATTTGGAGTTTTTTTTCTGCATTATGGAGGCTAACATTTGCATTGGAGGTTTTTTTCTGCATTATGGAGGTAACATTTGGAGTTTTTTCTGGGGATTATGGAAGGCTAAACATTTGGAGTATTTTTCTACATTATGGAGGCTAACATTTGGAGTTTTTTCTACAATATGGAGGCTAACATTTGGAGTTTTTTCTACATTATGGAGGCTAACATTTGCGTTTTTTTTTTCCTGTATTATGGAGGCTAACTTTGTACTTGGAGTTTTTTCTACATTATGGGAGTTTTTCTACATTATGGAGGCTAACATTTGGAGTTTTTTTTCTGCAGTATGGAGGCTAACATTTGGAGTTTTTTTCTGCATTATGGAGGCTAACATTTGGAGTTTTTTTCTGCATTATGGAGGCTAACATTTGGAGTTTTTTTCTGCATTATGGAGGCTAACATTTGGAGTTTTTTTTCTGCATTTTATGGAGGCTACATTGGAGTTTTTTTTTCCTGTATTTGGATGGAAGCAACATTTGGAGTTTTTTTCTGCATTATTGGAGGCTAACATTTGGAATTTTTTTTCTGCATTATGGAGGCTAACATTTTGGAATTTTTTTTGCTGCATTATGGAGGGTTAACATTGGAGTTTTTTTCTGCATTATGGAGGCTAACGTTTGCATTTGGAGTTTTTTTCTGCATTAGCGGAGGCTAACATTTGGAGTTTTTTTTCTGCATTATGGAGGCTAACATTTGCATTTGGAGTTTTTTCTGCATTATGGAGGCTAACATTTGGAGTTTTTTCTGCATTATGGAGGCTAACATTTGGAGTATTTTTTCTACATTATGGAGGCTAACATTTGGAGTTTTTTTCTACATTATGGAGGCTAACATTTGGAGTTTTTTCTGTATTATGGAGGCTAACATTTGTACTTGGAGTTTTTTCTACATTATGGGTGTTTTTCTACATTATGGAGGCTAATATTTTGGAAGTTTTTTTTTTTCTGCGGTTATGAGGGTAACATTTGGAGTTTTTTTCTGCATTATGGAGGCTAACATTTGGAGTTTTTTTTGCATTATGGAGGCTAAACATAGGAGTTTTTCTGCATTGGAGTACATTGTTTTTTCGGCATATGGAGGCTAAACATTTGGAGGTTTTTTTGTTTTTTCGTACATTATTGAGGCTAACATTTGAGTTTTTTTTTCTGCATTATGGAGGCTAACATTTGCATGGAATTTTTTTCTGCATATGGAGGCAACATTTTTTTGGGTTTTTTCTTGCATTATGGAGGCCTAACATTTGGAGTTTTTTTTCTGCATTATGAGGCTAACATTTGGAGCTTTTTTTCTGCATTATGGAAGCTAAACATTTAGTTTTTTTCTCCAAATTATGGAGGCTACATTGCACTTGGAGTTTTTTTACATTAGGAGGCTAAACATTTTGGTTTTTTTCTGCATTATGGAGGCTATCTTTGCATTTGGAGTTTTTTTTCTTTTCTATTTGGAGGCTATCATTTGGATTTTTTTTCTTCATTATGGAGGCTAATATTTTGAGTTTTTTCTACATTATGGAGGCTAACATTTGGGTTTTTTTTCTACATTATGAAAAAGGCTAACATTGGATTTTTTTTCTGCATTATGGAGGCTAACATTTGCACTTGGAGTTTTTTCTACATTATGGAGGCTAACATTTGGAGTTTTTTTTTTCTGCATTATGGAGGCTAACATTAGGAGATTTTTTCTGCATTATGGAGGCTAGCATTTGGAGATTTTTTCTGCATTATGGAGGCTAACATTTGGAGTTTTTTTCTGCATTATGGAGGCTAACATTTGGATTTTTTTCTGCATTATGGAGGCTAACATTTGGAGTTTTTTTTCTGCATTATGGAGGCTAACATTTGGAGTTTTTTTTCTGCATTAGGCGGAGTTTTTTTGGTAAACATTTAAAAGGATTTTTTTTCTTTTTTTGCTTATATGGAGGCTAACATTTGGGAGTTTTTTTTCTGCATTATGGAGCTCCTAACATTTGGAGTTTTTTTTTCTGCATTATGGAGGCTAACATTTGGAGTTTTTTTTTCTGCATTATGGAGGCTAACATTTGGAGTTTTTTTCTGTATTATGGAGGCTAACATTTGGAGTTTTTTTTCTGCATTATGGAGGCTAACATTTGGAGTTTTTTTCTGCATTATGGAGGCTAACATTTGGAGTTTTTTCTGCATTATGGAGGCTAACATTTGGAGTTTTTTTCTGCATTATGGAGGCTAACGTTTGCATTTGGAGTTTTTTTTCTGCATTATGGAGGCTAACATTTGGAGTTTTTTCTGCATTATGGAGGCTAACATTTGCATTTGGAGTTTTTTCTGCATTATGGAGGTTAACATTTGGAGTTTTTTCTGGATTATGGAGGCTAACATTTGGAGTATTTTTCTACATTATGGAGGCTAACATTTGGAGTTTTTTCTACATTATGGAGGCTAACATTTGGAGTTTTTTCTACATTATGGAGGCTAACATTGCAGTTTTTTTTTCTGTATTATGGAGGCTAACATTTGTTCTTGGAGTTTTTCTTACATTAAGGAGTTTTCTACATTATGGAGGCTATATTTGGAGGGTTTTTTTCTGCAGTATGGAGGCTAACATTTGGAGTTTTTTTCTGCATTATGGAGGCTAACATTTGGAGTTTATTTTCTGCATTATGGAGGCTAACATTTGAAGTTTTTTTTTCTGCATTATGGAGGCTAACATTTGGAGTTTTTTTTCTGCATTATGGAGGCTAACATTTGGAGTTTTTTTCTGCATTATGGAAGCTAACATTTGGAGTTTTTTCTGCATTATGGAGGCTAACATTTTGGAATTTTTTTCTGCATTATGGAGGCTAACATTTGGAATTTTTTTCTGCATTATGGAGGCTAACATTTGGAGTTTTTTCTGCATTATGGAGGCTAACGTTTGCATTTGGAGTTTTTTTCTGCATTATGGAGGCTAACATTTGGAGTTTTTTCTGCATTATGGAGGCTAACATTTGCATTTGGAGTTTTTTCTGCATTATGGAGGTTAACATTTGGAGTTTTTTCTGCATTATGGAGGCTAACATTTGGAGTATTTTTCTACATTATGGAGGCTAAACATTTGGAGTTTTTTTCTAACATTATGGAGGCTAACATTTGGAGTTTTTTCTGTATTATGGAGGCTCACATTTGTACTTGGAGTTTTTTCTACATTATGGGGTTGTTTTTTTCTACATTATGGGAGGCTAATATTTTGGAAGTTTTTTTTTCTGCGTATGGGGTACATTTTGGAGTTTTTTTCTTTCCTGCATTATTGGAGGCTAACCATTTTGAGTTTTTTCTGCCATTATGGAGGCTAACATTTGAAAGTTTTTTTTCTGCATTATGGAGGCTAACATTTTGGAGTTTTTTTTCCTGTATTATGGAGGCTTAACATTTAGAGTTTTTTTCTGCATTATGGAGGGCTAACATTTGGAGTTTTTTTCTGCATTATGAGGCTAAACATTGGAGTTTTTTTTCTGCATTATGGAGGCTAACAGGGTTTGGATTTTTGTCTGCATTATGGAGGCTAACGTTTTGCATTGGAGTTTTTTCTGCATTATGGAGGCTAAAACATTTGGAGGTTTTTTTCTGCATTATGGAGGCTAACTTTGATTGGAGTTTTTTTCTGCATATGGAGGTTAACATTTGGAGTTTTTTTCTGCAGTTATGGAGGCTAACATTTGGAGTTTTTTTCTACATTAGTGGAGGCTAACATTGGAGTTTTTTTTCTACATTATGGAGGGCTAAACATTTGGAGTTTTTTCTGTATTATGGAGGCTAACATTTGTACTTTGGAGTTTTTTTTCTACATTATGGGTGGTTTTTCTAACTTATGGAGGTAATATTTGGAAGTTTTTTTTTTCTTGCAGTATGGAGGTAACTATTTGGGAGTTTTTTTCTACATTATGGAGGCTAACATTTGGAGTTTTTTTCTGAACATTTATGGAGGCTAACATTTGGCGTTTTTTTTCTTTTTTCTGCATTATGGAGGCTGAACATTTGGAGTTTTTTTTTCCTGCATTATGGAGGCAAAACATTTGGAGTTTTTTCCTGTTCCATTATGGAGGGCTAACATTTAAGGAGTTTTTTTTTCTGCATTATGGAGGCTAACATTTGGATTTTTTTTGTTTTTTTCTGCTTTTATGGAGGCTAACATTTTGGAGTTTTTTTTTCTGCATTATGGAGGCTAACATTTGGAATTTTTTTTCTCTGCATTTATGGAGGCTAACGTTTGCATTTGGAGTTTTTTCTGCATTCTGGAGGCTAACATTTGGGAAGTTTTTTTTCTGCCATTATGGAGGCTAACATTTGCATTGGAGTTTTTTCTGCATTATGGAGGTTTAACATTTGGAGTTTTTTTCTGCATTAGGAGGGCTAACATTTTGGAGTCTTTTTTCTACATTATGGAGGCTAACATTTGGAGTTTTTTTCTACATTATGGAGGCTAACATTTTGAGTTTTGTCTAATTTTGTAGGCTAACATTTGTACTTGGAGTTTTTTTTCTACATTTATGGAAAGTTTTTCTACATTATAAGAGGTCTAACATTTGGAAGCTTTTTTTTCTGCGTTATGAGGCTAACATTTGGAGTTTTTTTTCTGCATTATGGAGGCTAACATTTGGAGTTTTTTTTCTGCATTATGGAGGCTAACATTTGGAGTTTTTTTCTGCATTTGGAGGCTAACATTTGGTTTTTTTTCTGCTATGGAGGCTAACATTTGGAGTTTTTTTTCCTTGTATTATGGAGTACATTTGGTTTTTTTCTGCCATTTATGGAGGTAAACATTTTGAGTTTTTTTTCTGCATTATGGAGGCTAACATTTGGAGTTTTTTTTTTTTTTTTTTTTTGGATTTTATGGTTGGCTAACATTTGGGAGTTTTTTCTGCATTATGGAGGTTAACATTGAGTTTTTTCTACATTATGGAGGCTAACATTTGAGTGGTTTTTTCTACATTAGGTGGCTTAACATTTGTTTGGAGTTTTTTCTACATTCATGGAGGCTAACATTTGAGTTTTTTCTGCTTTGGAGGCTAACTTTCAGACTTAAGGGAGTTTTTTCCTACATTATGTAGGCTAATTTATTTGGAGTTTTTTTCTGCATTATGGAGGCTAACATTGGAGAAATTTTTTCTGCATTATGGGGAGGCTACATTTGGAGATTTTTTTCTGCATTATGGAGGCTAACATTTGGCGGTTTTTTCCTGCATTTGATGGATGCTAACATTTTTTTTTTTTGGTTTTTTTCTGCATTATGGGGAGGCTAAAAAAACATTTGGAGTTTTTTTTCTGCATTAGGAGGCTAACATT
Source organism: Macrobrachium nipponense (assembly GCF_015104395.2). Classification (NCBI taxonomy): domain Eukaryota; kingdom Metazoa; phylum Arthropoda; class Malacostraca; order Decapoda; family Palaemonidae; genus Macrobrachium; species Macrobrachium nipponense. Next base: position 51,122,641 of record NC_087213.1, on the reverse strand, counting down.
TGAAAGGTTTTTTTTCTGCATTATGGAGGGTAACATTTGGAAGTTTTTTCTGCCATTATGGAGGCTAACATTTGGAGTTTTTTTCTGCATTATGGAGGCTAACAGTTTGGAGTTTTTTTTTCTGCATTATGGAGGGGCTAACATTTGGAGGTTTTTTTTCTGCATTATGGAGGCTAACATTTGAGTTTTTTTTTTTCTGTATTATGGCAGGCTAAAACATTTGGATTTTTTTCTTTTTTTTCTGCATTATGGAGGCTAACATTTGGAGTTTTTTTTCTGCATTATGGAGGCTAACATTTGGAGTTTTTTTTTTTTCTGCATTAGGGAAGGGGCTAACATTTGGAGTTTTTTCTGCATTATGGAGGCTTAACGTTTGCATTTTTTGGAGTTTTTTTTTTCTGCATTATGGAGGCTAACATTTGGAGTTTTTCTGCATTATTGGGAGCTAAACATTTTGGCATTTGGAGTTTTTTTTTTTTTTTTTCTGCATTATGGAGCGGTTTCATTAACATTGGAGTTTTTTTTTCTGATTATGGTAGGCTAACCATTTGGAGTATTTTTCTACATTATGGAGGCTAACATTTGGAGTTTTTCTACATTATGGGAGGCTAACATTTGGAGTTTTTTTCTACATTATTGGAGGCTAACATTTGCAGGTTTTTTTTTTATTTTTCTGTATTATGGAGGCTAACATTTGGTTGTTTTTTCTGGAGTTTTTTCTACATTTAAAGGAGACTTCTGGAGGCTATATTTGGGGTTTTTTTCTGCAGTAATGGAGGGTTTTTTTCTAACTTTGGAGTTTTTTTATGCATTTGGAGGCTAAAATTTGGTAGTTTTTATTTTTCTGCATTATGGAGGCTAACATTGAAAGTTTTTTTTTTCTGCATTATGGGGAAGGGCTAAACATTTGGAGTTTTTTTCTGCATTATGGAGGGCTAACATTTGGAGTTTTTTTTCTGTATTATGGAAAGCTAACATTTGGAGTTTTTTTTTTTTCTGCATTACTGGAGGCTAACATTTGGAATTTTTTTTCTGCATTATGGAGGCTAACATTGGGAATTTTTTTTCTGCATTATGGATGGGTAACATTTGGAGTTTTTTCTGCATTATGGAGGCTAACGTTTGTATTTGGATTTTTTTTCTGCATTATGGAGGCTAACATTTGGAGTTTTTTCTGCCATTTGGAGGGCTAACAATTTGCATTTGGATTTTTTTTTCTGCATTCCTGGGAGGTTAACATTTGGCGATTTTTCTGCATTATGGGAGGCTAACATTTGGAGTATTTTTCGACAGGTTAGGAGGCTACATTGGAGTTTTTTTTTTCTACTTTATGGAGGCTCATTTGGATTTGGGTTTTTTCTGTATTATGGAGGCTAACATTTGTACTTGGGAAAGGTTTTTTCTACATTATTTTGGTGTTTTTTCTACATTATGGAGGCTAACATTTGGAAGTTTTTTTTTTTCTGCAGTATGGAGGGGCTACATTTTGAGGTAGTTTTTCTTTTTTTGCATTATGGAGGCTAACCTTTGGAGTTTTTTTTGCATTATGGAGGCTACATTGGGAGTTTTTTCTGCATTATGGAGGCTAACTTAGGATTTTTTTCTTGCATTATGGAGGCTAACATTTTGGGAGGTTTTTTTTTTCTACATTATTGAGGCTAACATTTGAGTTTTTTTCTGCATTTTTTATGGAGGTAACATTTGCATTTGGGAATTTTTTCTGATTATGGAGGCTAAAAACATTGGAGTTTTTTTTCTGCATTATGGGGCAGGCCTACCATTTTGGAGTTTTTTTTTCTTGCATTATTGGAGGCTAACATTTGGAGCTTTTTCTGCATTTAATGGAAGGCTAATATTTTAGAGTTTTTTTCTACCATTATGGAACGGCTAACATTTGCAACGGTTGGAGTTTTTTACATTAGGCGGAGGTTTTTTAACATTTTGGGAAGTTTTTTCTGCATTATGGAGGCTATCATTTGATTTGGAGTTTTTTTCTGCAAATTTAATGGGAGGCTAACATTTGTGGTTTTTTTAGTTTTTTTCTTCATTAGGCCCGGCCTAATATTTTGAGTTTTTTTCTACTTATGGAGGCTAAAATTTTTTCCTTTGGAGTTTTTTTCTACGGGGTTATGGAGGCTAACATTTTTGGGATTGTTTTTTTCTGCATTATGGAGGCTGCAAAATTTGCACTTTGGAGTTTTTTTTTTTCTACATTATGTAGGCTAACATTTGGAGTTTTTTTTCTGCATTATGGAGGCTAACATTTAGGAGATTTTTTTTCTGCCAATTATGGAGGCTAAGCATTTGAGATTTTTTCTGCATTATGGAGCTAACAATTTGGAGTTTTTTTTTTTCTGCATTATGGAGGGCTAACTTTGGATTTTTTTTTTTCTGCATTATGGAGGCTAACATTTGGAGTTTTTTTCTGCATTATGGAGGCTAAACATTGAAGTTTTTTTTCTCTTGCATATGGAGGAGGCTAACATTGGAGTTTTTTTCTGCATATGGAGGCTAACATTTGGAGTTTTTTTCTGCATTTATGGAGGCGTAAACATTGGGAGTTCTGCATTATGGTTTAGCACATTTTGGAGTTTTTTTTCTGCATTTATGGAGGCTAACATTTGGAGTTTTTTGTTTTTTTCTATTATGGAGGCTAACATTTGGAGTTTTTTTTTCTGCATTATGGAGGCTAAAAAACATTTGGAGTTTTTTTTTTCTGTTTTTTATTATGAGGCTAACATTTGGAATATTTTTTTCTTGCTTATGGAGGTCATTTGGAGTTTTTTGTTTTTTTCTGCAATTATGGAGGCTAACGTTTTGCATTTGGAGTTTTTTTTTTTCTGCAGTTATGGGAGGCTAACATTTGGAGTTTTTTCTGCATTTATGGAGGCTAACATTTGGCATTTAGGAGCTGCATTATGGAGGTTAACTTTGGAGTTTTTTCTGGATTATGGTGGGGCTAAACAATAGGGTTTGGAGTATTTTTGCTACTTATGGAGGCTAAAATTTGGAGTTTTTTTTCTACATTATGGAGGCTAAACATTTGGAGTTTTTTTCTACATTATGGAGGCTAACATTTGCATTTTTTTTTCTTTTTGTCTTTATGGAGGCTAACATTTGTACGTGGAGTTTTTTCTACATTTTGGAGGGAGTTTTTTCTGACTTATGGAGGCTAATATTTGGAGGTTTTTTTTTTCTGCATTATGGAGGGCTTAACATTGGAGTTTTTTTTCTGCATTATGGAGGCTAACATTTGAGTTTTTTTTCTGCATTATGGAGGCTAACGTTTTGCATTTGGAGTTTTTTCTGCCATTAGGTGCTAAAAAAACATTTGGAGTTTTTTCTGCATTATGGAGGCCTAACATTTGCATTTGGAGTTTTTTTTTTTTTCCTGCATTATGGAGTTAACATTTGGAGTTTTTTCTGGGATTATGGGGAGGCTACATTTGGAGAGTTTTTTTCTACATTATGCAGCTAACATTGGAGTTTTTTTCTACATTATGGAGGCTAACATTTGTTTTTTTCAGTTTTTTTTCTGTATTTGGAGGCTAACATTTGTTCTTTTGGAGTTTTTTTTTCTGCCATTATTGAGGCTAACATTTGGAGTTTTTTTCTGCATTATGGAGGCTAACATTAGGAGTTTTTTTTTTTTCTGCATCATGGAGGCTAGCATTTGGAGTTTTTTCTGCATTATGGAGTCTAACATTTGGAGTTTTTTTTTTCTGCATTATGGAGGCCTAACATTTGGAGTTTTTTTCCTTATATGGGAGGGGTTAACATTTTGGAGTTTTTTTCTGCATTATGGAGGCTAACATTTGGAGTTTTTTCTTTTTTTCATTGATGGAGGCTAACATTTGGAAAGTTTTTTTCTGCATTTTATGGAGGCTAACATTTGGAGTTTTTTCTGCATTATGGTGGTAACATTTGGAGTTTTTTTTTCTGCATTATGGAGGCTAACATTTGGAGTATTTTTTCTGCATTATGGTTGGCTTAACATTTGGGAGAGTTTTTTGTTTTTCGTACATTTATGGAGGCTAACATTTTTGGAGTTTTTTTCTGCATTATGGAGGCTAAAACATTTGCACTTGGAGTTTTTTTGCTTTTTACATTATGTAGGCTAAACATTTGGAGTTTTTTTTTTCCTGCATTATGGAGGCTAACATTTAGAAATTTTTTCTGCATTATGGAGGCTAGCATTTTGGAGTTTTTTTCTGCATTATGGAGGCTGAAACATTTGGAGTTTTTTTTCTCTGCATTATGGAGGCTAAAACCCTTTGGATTTTTTTCTGCATTAGGTTGGGAGGCTAACATTTGGAGTTTTTTTCTGGAATTATGGAGGCTAATTTATTTGGAGTTTTTTTTCTCATTCTGGAGGGTAACTTGGGAGTTTTTTTCTCATTAAAAATTGGAGGCTAACTTTGGGTTTGTTTTTTTTCTGCATTATGGAGGCTAACATTTTGGAGTTTTTTTTTCTTCATTATGGAGGCTAACATTTGGAGTTTTTTTTCTGCATTATGGAGGCTAACATTTGGAGTTTTTTTTCTGTATTTATGGAGGCTAACATTTGGAATTTTTTTCTGCATTATGGAGGCTAACATTTGGAGTTTTTTTCTGCATTATGGAGGCTAACTTTGGAGTTTTTTCTCTTTCTGGCATTATGGAGGCTAACATTTGAGTTTTTTTTCTGCATTTCTATGGAGGCTAACGTTTGCATTTGGAGTTTTTTTCGCATTTATGGAGGCTAACATTTGAGTTTTTTTCTGCATTATGGAGGCTAACATTTGCATTTGGAGTTTTTTTTCTGCATATGGAGGTTAAACATTTGGAGTTTTTTTCTGGATTATGGAGGCTAACATTTGGAGTATTTTTCTACATTATTTGCAGGCTAACATTTGGAGTTTTTTTCTACATTATGGGGAGGCTAACATTTGGAGTTTTTTGTTTTCTACATTATGGAGGCTAACATTTGCAGTTTTTTCTGTATTATGGAGGCTAACTTTTGCTCTTGGAGTTTTTTCTACCATTAAGATTTTTTCTACATTATGGAGGCTAATATTTGGAGGTTTTTTTCTGCAAGTGGAGGCTACCATTTGGATTTTTTTTTTCTGCTTATGGAAAAGGCTAACATTTGGGAGTTTATTTTTCGCATTTTTATGGAGGCTAAACATTTGTTGAAGTTTTTTTTTTTCTGCATTATGAGGCTAACTTTGGAGTTTTTTTCGGCCTTTGGAGCTAACATTTTTGGGAGTTTTTTTTCTGTATTATGGAAGCTAACATTTGGAGTTTTTTTTCTGCATTATGGAGGCTAAACAATTTGGGAATTTTTTTTCTGCATTAATGGAGGCTAACATTTCTGTTTTTTTCTGCATTATGGAGGGCAAATTTGGAGTTTTTTTTCTGCATATGGGAGGCTAACGTTTTGGCTTTTGGAGTTTTTTTTTCTGCATTTAGGGAGGCCTAACATTTGAGTTTTTTCTGCATTATGGAGGCTAACATTTGCATTTGGAGTTTTTTTTTTTCTTGCATTATGAGGTTCACATTTGGAGATTTTTTTCTTCATTGGAGGAGGCTAACATTGGAGTAATTTTTTCTACATTATGGAGGCTAACATTTGATTTTTTTTTTTTTTTTTACGGTTATGGAGGCAACATGGAGTTTTTTTTGTATTTGGAGCTAACATTTGGACTTGGTTTTTTTTTCTACATTATGGGTGGTTTTTCTACATTATGGAGGCTAATATTTTGGAAGTTTTTTTTTCTGCAGTATGGAGGCTGACATTTGGAGGTTTTTTTCTGCATTATGGAGGCTACTTTGGAGTTTTTTTTTGCATTATGGCGGCTAACTTAAGGATTTTTTCTTTTTTCTGCATTAATGGAGGGCTAACATTAGGAGTTTTTTTCTGCAATTATGGATGCTAACATTTGGAAGGTTTTTTTTTCTTTTTACTTATGAGGCTAACATTTTTTGGATTTTTTTTCTGCATGTGGAGGCTAAGGCCATTTGCATTTGAATTTTTTCCTGCATTAATGGAGGCTAACATTTGGAGTTTTTTCTGCATTATGGAGGCTAACATTTGGTAGTTTTTTTTCTGCTTATTGAGGCTAACTTTGGGAGTTTTTTCTGCTTATGGAAGCTAATAATTTTTTTGAGAGGTTTTTTTCTAATTATGGGGAGGCTAACATTTGCTTGGAAGTTTTTTTTATTTTTACGAGGCTAACATTTTGGAGTTTTTTCTGCATTATGGAGGTTCTTAATCATTTGCAGTTTGGGTTTTTTTCTGCATTATGGAGGCTATCATGTGGAGTTTTTTTTCTTCATTAGGATTTCTAATTATTTTTGAGTTTTTTCTACTTATGGAGGCTAACATTTGGAGTTTTTTCTACATTATGGAGGCTAACATTTGGATTTTTTTTTCTGCATTATGGAGGCTAACATTTGCACTTGGAGTTTTTTTCTACATTATGTGGCTAACATTTGAGTTTTTTTTCTACATTAGGGAGGCCTAACATTAGGAATTTTTTTTCTGCATTATGGAGGCTAGGCATTTGGAGATTTTGTTTTTTTCTGCTTATGGAGGCTTAACATTGAGTTTTTTTCTGATTATGGAGGCTACATTTGATTTTTTTGCTGCATTATGGAGGCTAAACAGGGTTTTTCTGCATTATGGAGGCTAACATTTGAAGGGTTTTTTTTCTGATTAGGGAGGCTACATTTGGAGTTTTTTTCTGCCATTATGGAGGGGCTAACATTTGGAGTTTTTTTTCTGCATTATGGAGGCTAACATTTGGAGTTTTTTCTGCATTATGGAGGCTAACATTTGGAGTTTTTTTCTGCATTATGGAGGCTAACATTTGGAGTTTTTTTTCTGTATTTATGGAGGCTAACATTTGGGAGGTTTTGTTTTTTTCTCGGTTATGGAGGCTAACATTGGAGTTTTTTTTTCTGCCTTATGGAGGCTAACATTTGGAGTTTTTTCTGCTTTATGGAAGCTAACATTTGGGTTTTTTTCTTTATTCAGTAACATTTGGAGTTTTTTTCTGCGTTATGGAGGTTACATTTGGCGTTTTTTTCTGCATTATGGAGGCTTAACATTTGCATTTGGAGTTTTTTTCTGCATTAATGGAGGTTAACATTTGGAGTTTTTTCTGGATTAGGTGGGGGCTAAATTTAGATTTTTCTTTTTCTTATTATGAGGCTAAAATTTGGGAGTTTTTTCTAACTTATGGAGCTAAATTTGGAGTTTTTTTCTACATATGGAGGCTAACATTTTGCAAGTTTTTCTGTATTATAGGAACAAATTTGTACTTGGGAGTTTTTTCTACTTTAAGGGAGTTTTTTTCTCACATTATGGCGGCTAATATTTGGGAGGTTTTTTTGCTGCATTTATGGAGGCTACTTGGGAGTTTTTTCTTCATTATGGAGGCTAAACCTTTGGAGTTTTTTTTCTTTTTGCATTATGGAGGCTAACGGTTTGGCATTTTGGATTTTTTTCTGCATTATGGGGCTAACATTTGGAGTTTTTTTTTTCTGCATTATGGAGGCTAACATTTGCATTGGAGTTTTTTCCTGCAGTTTATGGAGGTTAACATTTGGATTTTTTCTGGATTATGGAGGCTAACCATTTTGGAGTATTTTTCTACATTAGGCAAGGACTAACATTTGGGAGGTTTTTTCTACATTCTGGAGCTAAACATTTGGCTTTTTATATTATGGAGGCTACAAATTTGCCGTTTTTTTCTGTATTCATGGATGGGCTAAAGTTTTTTTTTTTTTTCTTTGGTGTTTTTTCTATATTACAAGGGAGTTTTTCTACAGATGGGAGGCTAATATTTGGAGGTTTTTTTTTTCTGCATTATGGAGGCTAAACATTTGGAGTTTTTTTTCTGCATTATGGAGGGCTAACATTTGGAGTTTATTTTCTGCATTATGGAGGCTAACTTTTTTGAATTTTTTTTTTCTGCATTATGGCGGCTAACAGGTTTGGAGTTTTTTTTTCTGCTTATGGAGGCTAACATTTGGAGTTTTTTTTCTGTATTATGGAAGCTAACGTTTGGAGTTTTTTTTTTCTGCATATGGAGTTTTTTTCACATTTGAAATTTTTTTTCTGCATTATGGAGGCTAACATTTGGAATTTTTTTTCTGCATTATGGAGGGTGGTATTTCATTTGTTTTTTCTGGCATTATGGAGGCTAACGTTTGCATTGGAGTTTTTTCTGCATTATGGAGGCTAACATTTGGAGTTTTTTCTGCATTATGGAGGCTAACATTTGCATTTTGGAGTTTTTTTTCTGCATTATGGAGGTTAACATTTGAGATTTTTTTCTGCTTATGGAGGCTAACATTGGGTATTTTTCTGAAATATGAGGCTAACAATTTGGAGTTTTTCTATACTTATGGAGGCTAACATTTGGAGTTTTTTTCTGTTATATGGAGGCTAACATTTTGTACTTGAGTTTTTTTTCTACATTATGGGTGTTTTTTTCTACATTATGGAGGCTAATATTTGGAAGTTTTTTTTTCTGCAGTATGGAGGCTGACATTTGGAGTTTTTTCTGTCATTATGGAGGCTAACATTGGAGTTTTTTTTTGCATTATGGAGGCTAACATTTAGGAGTTTTTTCTGCATTATGGAGGCAAAACATTAGGTTTTTTTCTGATTAGGGAGGCTAACATTTGGAGGTTTTTTTTCTATTATGAGGCTAACATTTGGAGTTTTTTTCTGCATTATGGAGGCTAACATTTGCATTTTGGTTTTTTTCTGCATTATGGAGGCAACATTTTGGAGTTTTTTCTGCATTTGGAGGTTTTTTTTAACAAAAATTTGGAGTTTTTTTTCTGCATTATTGAGGCTAACATTTTGGAGCTTTTTTTCTGCATTATGGAGCTAATATTTAGATTTTTTTTCTACATTATGGAGGCTAAACATTTGCACTTGGAGTTTTTTACTTATTAGGCTAACATTTGAGTTTTTTCGATTATGGTAGGCTATCATTTTGATTTGGGAGTTTTTCTGCATTTTTTTTTTTATGGAGGCTATCATGTGGAGATTTTTTTCTTCATATGGAGGGCTTAATATTTGAGTTTTTTCTACATTATGGAGGCTAACATTTGGAGTTTTTTCTACATTATGGAGGCTAACATTTTGGATTTTTTTTTCTGCCCTTCTGGAGGCTAACCATTTGCACGGTGGGTTTTTTCTACATTATTGTAGGCTAACATTTGGAGTTTTTTTTTTCTACATTATGGGAGGCTAACATTAGGAGATTTTTTCTGCAATTATGGAGGCTAAGCATTTGGAAGATTTTTTTCTGCATTATGGCGGCTAACATTTGGAGTTTTTTTTCTGCATTATGGAGGCTAAACATTTGGTTTTTTTTGTTTTTGGCTTTGGAGGCTAAACATTTGGATTTTTTTCTGCATTATGGAGGCTAACATTTGAATTTTTTTTTCTGCTTAATGAGGCTAACTTTTGGGTTTGTTTTTTCTGCATAGGAGGCTAACATTTGGAGTTTTTTTGTTTTTTTCTGCTTTGGAGGGCTAACTTTGGAGTTTTTTTTTTCTGCCTTATGGAGGGCTAAACATTTGGAGTTTTTTTCTGCATTATGGAGGCCTAAACATTTGGAGTTTTTTTCTGTTATGGAGGCTAAACCATTTGGAGCTTTTTTGCATTATTGCGGCTAACTTTTTGGAGTTTTTTTCTGCATTATGTAGGCTAACATTTGGATTTTGTTTTTTCTGCATTATGGAGGGCTAACATTTGGGAGTTTTTTCTGCATTATGGAGGCTAACGTTTGCATTTGGAGTTTTTTTTTCTGCATATGGAGGCTAACATTTGGAGTTTTTTCTGCATTATGGAGGCTAAACATTTGCATTTGGAGTTTTTTCTGCATTTATGGAGGTTAACATTTGGGATTTTTTCTGGATTATGGTGGCTAATATTTTGGAGTATTTTTCTACATTATGGAGGCTACCATTTTTGGAGTTTTTTTCTACATTATGGAGGCTAACATTTGGAGTTTTTCTACATTATGGAGGCTAACATTTGCAGTTTTTTCTGTATTATGGAGGCTAACATTTGTACTTGGAGTTTTTTCTACATTAATTGTTTTCTACATTATGGAGGCTAATATTGGAGGTTTTTTTCTGCAGTATGGAGGCTAACATTTGGAGTTTTTTTCTGCATTTGGGGCCTAACATTTTGGAGTTTTATTTTTCTGCATTCTGGAGGCTAAAAACTTTGAATTTTTTTTTCTGCATTATGGCTAAACATTTGGAGTTTTTTTTTCTGCATTAATTGGAGGCTAACTTTTGGAGTTTTTTTTTCTGTATTAATGGGAAACTAAATTTGGAGTTTTTTTTCTGCACTTATGGAGGCTATCATTTGGAATTTTTTTTCTGCATTATGGGGGCTACATTTTGGAATTTTTTTTCTGCATTATGGAGGCTAACATTTGGAGTTTTTTCTGCATTATGGAGGCTAACGTTTGCATTTGGAGTTTTTTTTTCTGCATTATGGAGGCTAACATTTGGAGTTTTTTCGCATTATGGAGGTAACATTTGCATTTGGAGGTTTTTTCTGCATTATGGAGGTTAACATTTGGAGTTTTTTCTGCATTTAGGAGGCTAACCATTTGGGATATTTTTTCTACATTTGGAGGCAACATTGGAGTTTTTTCTACATTATGGAGGCTAACATTTGGAGTTTTTTCTGTTTATTGGAGGCTAACCTTGTACTGGAGCAATTATGGGTGTTTTTTCTACATTTGCTAATATTTGGAATTTTTTTTTTTCTGCAGTTTTTATTGGCAGGGTAAAACATTTGGAGTTTTTTTCTGCATTATGGAGGCTAACATTGGAGTTTTTTTGCATTATGGAGGCTTTTTTAACATTTGAAGTTTTTTTTCTGCATTATGGAGGCTAACATTTGGAGTTTTTTTTCCTGTATTTTTATGGAGGCTAACATTTGGAGTTTTTTTTCTGCATTATGGAGGCTAACATTTGGAGTTTTTTTCTGGCATTATGGAGGCTAACATTTGGAGTTTTTTTCTGCATTTATGGGAGGCTAACATTTGAGTTTTTTTTTTTCTGCTTTATGAGGCTACGGTTTGATTTGGGAGTTTTTTGCTTTTTGCATTATGGAGGCTAAATTTTGGAGTTTTTTCTGCATTATGGAGCTAAACATTTGCTTTGAGTTTTTTTTTTTTTTTTCTGCATTATGGAGGTAACATTTGGAGTTTTCTGCATTATGGAGGCCTAACATTTGGAGTCTTTTTTCTACAAATTATGGAGGCTAACATTTTGGAGTTTTTTTCTACTTATGGAGGCTAACATTTGGAAGTTTTTTCTGTTTTTTATGGAGGCTAACCTTTGTACTTTCGAGTTTTTTTCTATTGGGTGGGGTTTTTTTTCTACATTATGGAGGCTAATATTTGGAAGTTTTTTTTTTCGCAGTATTGGGAGGGTAACATTTGGAGTTTTTTCTGCATTATGGAGGCTAACAATTTTTGGGTTTTTTTTCTGCCTTCTGGAGGCATTGGAGTTTTTTTTCTGCATTATGGAGGCTAACATTTGGAGTTTTTTTTCTGCATTTGGAGGCTAACATTGGAGTTTTTTTTTCCTGTATTATGGAGGCTAACATTTGGAGGGGGTTTTTTTTCTGCATTATGGAAGGCTAACGTTTGGAGTTTTGTTCATGAAACTTACCTGTCAGATATATATATAGCTGTATTCTCCGACGTCCGACAGAATTTCAAAACTCCCGGCACACGCATGTGGGCGGCCAGGTGGTTAGTACCCATTCCCGCCGCTGGGAGGCGGATATCAGGAATCATTCCCATTTTCTATTCAGATTTTCTCTGTCGCCGGTCGGTAAACAACTGTTTACAGACCTCCGCCTAGGATTTGAAACTTCTTGTGCTAACTTGAGTATTCTGATTGACTTTTGGTTTTGATTTGGCTTGTTGGCTTGGCATACGTGATAGTGGATTTGATTTGAATTTGGCTTTGACTTTTCTTTGATTACGATGTTCTGGATCTAGCGCTGCTGAGCTTCAGGGTGTGGTAAGGTGCATGAATGTAAGGTGAGGTGCAAGAAAGCTTCGGTAGACCCTCATTCAGTGTGCTCGAAATGTCGTGTCGATGTATGTATGTTGAATGATAGATGCATCGAGTGAGCAATTGACTGAATTGAATGGAAGGCATATGATTCTTACGTGAAAAAGCTTGAGCGTGATAGAATCAGGAGGTCTTCCTCTAGGAGTGCTTCTGTGAGTAGAAGTCAAGGTAGAATTGTGTCTCCATTAAATCCTCCTGCAGATGTAATTCAACCAGATCCTGTTGTATTGCCGAACAATCAGAGTGTCTGCAGAAGGAAGCGTATTAGTTTACGATCATGGAGTCGATTCGCGCCTTGGAATCTAAGTGATTGCTCTACAGTCAATGTGAATTGTGATAAAAGTGTTAGTGCATCTAGTGTAGTGGAAGGGGTGTCAGATCGGTCCCATAATGCCTCTAGGCCTAGCCCCTGCCGGACTCCCAGGCCTTAGGGAGAGGGCACGCCGAAAGCCGAAGGAGGGTTACGGGATCTAATTGACCGGTCTGATGTCCCTTCGGCAGAAACTGAGGACGAATCTCAGGCTGCCGGTGTTCGTGCACGGGCACGAATACTTAAAGAGTGCTTCTCTTCTTCCGAGACTTCCTCTCCTCGCCGAGGTTGGGACGCTCGGAAGACCTCTCAAGGGGAGAGCGCAGGGGCGCAAGTTGTCGCACAAGCGGCCGTCGCTCTTGTCGCCCTCTTAAGAGAGGTTTCAGAGAAGAGACGCTTCACGTCCTTCTGATCGTTATGTAGATTCGTCACCTGAAGATTTTGAAGCTTTTCCGCCACAGAAAAGGAACAAGGCTTCATCAGGGGAGGACTCTTTCGAGCGTCCAGTCGCTCTAAGCTTGTTCCTGAGTTGAAGGAAAGGGCATCCCTCGCCATCTTACTCGCACAGGATGAGTCCTTCTCCTGATCGAGAACTTTCCCTTCAAGGAAAATGCTTTGGGAAATGCAGAGACAGTTAGCCTCCTTTTTTGAGAGAAAGGAGGCAGAAACTATCATAGAAGGAAGGATAGGTGGCTGCCTGTTAAGAGAACTAGGCAGTCCCCGGCTCCTACTCCGCGTTTTTTCGGGGGCCTTTGAGTCTAACTCCTAGTAGCCGACGCATTAGAGAACGTGATTACGTTCCTCATGAAAGGGCGTCTAGGAGAGACGAATTTGACAGAGACTGGAGTTGTCGCACAAGCGGCCAGCGTCTTTGTCAAAAGGCCGAGAACGCTCAAGAATCAGATCGGAACGTCAAGCTTTGCATGTTGATGATCACGCTCGGCGTCTTAAACAACGAAGCGCTTACCAGACTCGAGAAGACGCTTTTCAAGACGCGCGGATCGCTCGCCAAGACGCTCCAACTGACGCTGTTCAGGACGCACGGCGTCCTACACATCATGACGCTCAGCAAGACGCTCAAGCTGACGCTGTTCAGGACGCACGGCGTCCTTCACATCATGACGCTCAGCAAGACGCTCTTCAGGAACGCACGGCGTTCTTCACATCAGGATGGTTTCTGCAGGACCTTTCTCAGAACGCACGGCGCCTTGCATATTGGGACGCTTTCCAGGACAATCAACAGTTGAGTCCGAAACGTAAGGATGTTTTCTCAGGTTAAAGTGTCGAAGTCATCGCGATCTTTGAAAGGGCGCTGATGACCAAGAGAAGATTCGTCTAGTGATCAGCTGCCTACTGATGATGACGAACCCAATGCGTCAGCGGCGTCAGACTATAAGACGTTGACGGATTTTACTTAAGAAATTATTCCAGAATTTTCAAGCGCCATTCCTTGCTCTCCACCTTCACAATTTGCTTCATCGAAGGCCAGAAGGCCCCTGGCGTTCGTTAAGATGGCCACTTCGCTCTCCGCGAAGAGAGCGTTTAAGAGAGTCCAGGAGTTTGGATGGATTCAAGGAAGGTTAAAGGGAAGACTTCTTTTGCACTTCCTCCATCTAGACTGAAAGGGAGAGCCGGGATCTGGTACGAGACAGGAGAAGAAGCAGGATTGAAGGCACCGTCCTCTTCTCAAGGAGATTTCGCCAATTTGGTGGACGCTCCAAGGAGATCTTATTTGTCATCGGCTTAAGGTTTCCTGGAACAATTGACTGGAGACGGATCATCACCTCAAGGGGTTATATAAGACGCTAGAGTGTTTAACTTTTTAGATTGGTGCCTCGGGGCGCTGGATGTACAATCGAGGAGTCAAGACTCAATTTCGCTAGAAGAGCTTTCGAGTGTACTAGCTTGTATGGATAGAGCAGTAAGGGATGGCTCTGATGAGTTAGCATCTCATTTTGCTACAGGTCTGCTTAAAAAGAGAGCTCTCTATTGTAGCTTTACGGCGAAAGCAGTTTCTCCCGCTCAGAAAGCGGAGGTTATTATTCGCCCCCTTTCTCTACGCATTTATTTCCGCAGTCCATGATTAAGGATCTGTCGGTAAATTTGCAAGAAAAAGCAACAAGGGACCTCTTGACTCAATCTTCAAGACGACCTACTCCTCAGGCTTCTACTTCAACAGCTCCAGCACCCAAGAAGAAATTTAAGCCCTTTCGTGGAGCACCTTCCTCTAGAGGTTCCTCGAGAGGAAGGGGGTCCTTCAGAGGTAAGATCTCTTCTACCAAGAAGGGAAAAAATTGACATTTCTGCCCTTCAGGCACCTGTAGGTGCGAGACTCACCTTATTTTGCTCAGGCATGGAGGACGATAGGGGCGGACACCTGGACCCTAGAGTGATCGAGAGAGGATACAAGATCCCTTTCCTCTCTACGCCTCCTTTGAGCACGAAGCCGATAGACCTGTCGCCCGCATACCAGGTCAGAGAAGCAACAGATCTTACTCGACCTTCTAGATCAAATGTTGGAAAAGAAGGCCGTAGAGGAAGTTCTGATGCTGGATTCCCCAGGCTTCTACAACAGGTTTATTCCTGGTTCCGAAGCAGTCTGGGGATGGAGACCTGTCCTAGACGTCAGCAGACTGAACATTTTTGTAAAGAAAGAAAATTCAGGATGGAAACTTCTCAGTCTGTGCTAGGGAGCCTTGAGACCAGGGGATTGATGGTGTCATTGGACCTTGTTCAAGACGCTTATTTCCACGTCCCGATCCATCCCCAATCAAGGAAGTTCCTGAGGTTCGTCTTAAAAGGACAGTCTTCCAGTTAGGGCTCTGTGCTTCGGTCTGAGTACGGCGCCGATGGTTTTTACTTTCCTCATGCGGAATGTGCGAAATGGCTTCACCTATCGAAAATAAGAGTCTCGCTCTACCTGGACGACTGGCTAATCAAGTCGCCTTCGAAGTCAAGGTGCCTGGAGGACCTTCAGACGACATTACAGCTGACGAAAGGCCCATGGGCCTTATAGTAAAATACGAAAAAGTACCCAATCTGATCCCCACGCAGGTCCATCGTGTATCTAGGGGATTCAGATGGATTCAGCGGCTTTTCAAGCTTTTCCATCAAAGGAACGTCAGCAGAGATGCTTAGAGAAAGTGTTAGCCTTTCTTAGGGAAAGAAACATGCTCGGTCGAAGGAATGGATGAGTCTGCTGGGAACCATTTCTTCGCTGGAGAAGTTGTTTCCCTGGGAGGTTGCACCTCAGGCCACTCCAGTTTTTTATGGCAGAAAACTGGAAAGACAAGAATCTAGACTCGACTTTGATTATATCAAAAAACGGGTTCAAGGATCATCTGAAGTGGTGGCAAGATCTGACCAAACTCTCGGAAGGGATTGTCCCTCAAGCTTTTGAGCCCCGACCTAGTGTTGTTCTCAGACGCCTCCATGGTGGGCTGGGGAGCAACACTAGGAAAGAGGAAGTGTCAGGCCTCTGGAGAGGGGAACAGAGGTCCTGGCACATAAACTTAAAAGAATTGGAGGCTATTCGGTTGGCTCTTCAGTTCTTCGAAGAACGATTGGTGAGCCGAGTTGTCCAGATCAACTCGGACAACACTACGGCTCTCGCTTACATAAAAAAGCAGGGGGGGACACACTCTCGGTCACTGTTCGTGATAGCGAGAGACATCCTTCTATGGGCGAAGGCTCGAAACATAGTGATCCTGACAAGGTTCATTTCAGGAATTCAAATGTTCGAGCGGATCTTTTAAGCCGTCGACATCAGATGCTTCCCACAGAATGGACCATACATCTAGAAGTTTGTCAAGAGCTATGGAAGTTGTGGGGACGGCCGCTAGTCGACCTCTTCGCAACCTCGAAAACGAAGAGGCTTCCGATTTATTGCTCTCCAGTACTCGACCCGGAAGCAATAGCGGTGTAGAATGCCATCCTTATGGGATGGACGGGGATGGGATGTGTAACGCCTTTCCCCCGTTCAAACTCTTAGGAGAGGTAACAAGGAAGTTTGCGGCGTCGCCAGGAGCGGAGAATGACTCTGATCGCCCCCTTTTGGCCCTCAAGCGATTGGTTCACGGAGGTCATGTCTCCTTCTGGTAGACTTCCGAGACCCTGCCAGAGAGAGTCGATCTTCTCAAACAGCCCCACTTCGAGAGGTACCACGGAAACCTCTCCGCTCTGAGTCTGACTGCGTTCAGGACTATCAAGAAGTTGGCCAGAGCGAGAGGTTTTTCAAGATCAGTGGCAGAGGCTATTGCCAATGCGAGAAGAGCTTCCTCTCGAGCAGTTTATCAGTCGAAGTGGACTGTCTTCAGGAGATGGTGTAGGAAGAAAGGTATTTCCTCCTCCACGACCTCTGTGAACCAAATCGCTGAGTTTCTCCTGCATTTGAGAAATGTGGACAAATTAGCAGTGCCCACAATAAAAGGATATAAGAGCCATGCTGTCAGCTGTCTTCCGCCACAGAGGATTAGATCTGACAAATGATAAAGATCTTCACGATCTTTTGAGATCGTTTGAGACAACCAAAGTACTACAACCAAAGGTTCCATCATGGAACCTTGATGTAGTTCTAAGATTCTTGATGTCGGCTCCCTTTGAACCTATGCATGCTGCCTCATTGAGAGACACTACTAGAAAGGCGATTTTTCTAACTGCTCTTGCTACGGCAAAGAGAGTTAGTGAAATTCAAGCAATTAGTAAAGATGTGGGTTTCAGAGGACACGTGCAGTGTGCTCCTTGGATCCTAATTTCTTAGCGAAGAATGAGAACCCATCTAACCCCTGGCCAAAAACCTTTGAAATCAAGGGGTTAACAGAGTTCATCGGACAAGAGCCAGAGAGAGTCCTGTGCCCTGCAGGGTGGGCTCTCAAATTTTACATGCAAAAGACCAAAGATTGTCGGGGTCCTTCGGAGAACTTATGGTGTTCTGTTAAGAGACCCGACTTTCCTATGTCGAAGAATGCACTGGCATTCTTTTTGCGAAACACCATCACGGAGGCCCATGCGTCCTGCTCGGATGGTGATATGAAGCTTTTGAAAATAAAAGCCCATGAAGTGAGAGCGGTTGCGACTTCAAATGGCATTTCGAAAGAATATGGCACTTAATGATATCATTAGCGCTACTTTTTGGCGAAGCAACTCTGTGTTTGCTTCACATTACCTGCGGGATGTGAAGACGGCATATGAGAACTGCGAGTCGCTTGGACCATACATATCCGCAGAAATGGTGTTGGGGGCAGGGAGCAGCACAAATACTACCCTATAGAAAAGGGGTAGGTGTGCTTTTTAATTTTGGTGTTGGTTTATGGTTGAAGGGTTGGTTGCTTGAGGCGCCTTCCCTTTCTTTAGCCTAGAAGTTATGGGACTAACTTCGATAGGTTAGGTCAAGGTGGTGGTTTATTTTTAGCTTCGTTGCCCTCACAGTATGGTCAATATGGTCTAGTCACATTGTGGTCACGCCCCCGTTGACAGATCATCTAGAGCGCACCAACTACACAGGTCACTACCTTGTTGGCAACTCTAGTAAAGCAAAAGCAGACTTCGGTGACAGTAATCAAGAAGTCAGCTATGCTAACAGGTAAGGAATCAAGATGTCAATCATCTGCACTTGAGGTGTTTCCTAAATCCTTCTATTCTGTCCCTTCCCACCTCCAATGGTGGGATTCAGCTATATATATATCTGACAGGTAAGTTTCATGAACAAACTTTATTGTATGATACAATAAAGTTTTGTTCATACTTACCTGGCAGATATATATAATTAAAGTACCCACCCACCTCCCCTCAGGGGACAGGGGTGTATGAAAATCTGAATAGAAAAATGGGAATGATTCCTGATATCCGCCTCCCAGCGGCGGGAATGGGTACTAACCACCTGGCCGCCCACTTGCGGGTGTGCCGGGAGTTTTTGAAAATTCTGTCGGACGTCGGAGAATACAGCTATATATATACTGCCAGGGTAAGTATGAACAAACTTTATTGTATCATAACAATAACAAATTTTTTTCTGCGTTTTATTGGAGGCTAACATTTTGGAGTTTTTGTTTTTTTCTGCAATTATGGAAGGCTAAACATTTTTGGAGTTTTTTTCTGCATTATGGAGGCTAACGTTTGCATTTGGAGTTTTTTTCTGGCATTATGGAGGCTTAACATTTGCGAGTTTTTTCTCCATGCAATTATGGGAGGCTAACATTTTGCATTTGGGAGTTTTTTCTGCAATTTATGGAGGTTAACATTTGGAGTTTTTTCTGCCATTATGGAGGCTAACATTTGGAGTATTTTTCTACATTCATGGGAGGGCTAATAAAAAACATTTGGAGTTTTTTCTACATTTATGGAGGCTAACATTTGGAGTTTTTTTGTTCTTGTATTATGGTGAGGGCTAACATTTGTACTTGGAGTTTTTTTTTCTACTTATGGGAGTTTTTCTACATTATAGGAGGCTAACAATGGTTGGAAGCTTTTTTCTGCATTATTGAGGCTAACATTTGGAGTTTTTTCTGCTTTATGGAAGCTAACATTTGGAGTTTTTTTTTTTCTGCATTATGGAGGCTAACATTTGGAGTTTTTTTCTGCATTATGGAGGCTAACATTTGGAGTTTTTTTTTCTGCATTATGGAGGCTAACATTTGGAGTTTTTTTCCTGTATTATGGAGGTTACAGTTGGAGTTTTTTCTGCATTATGGAGGCTAACATTTGGAGTTTTTTTTCTGCATTATGGAGGCTAACATTTGGAGTTTTTTTCTGCATTATGGAGGCTAACATTTGGAGTTTTTTTTCTGCATTATGGAGGCTAACATTTGGAGTTTTTTCTGCATTATGGAGGCTAACATTTGGAGTATTTTCTACATTATGGTGGCTACATTTTGGAGTTTTTTTCTACATTATGGAGGCTAACATTTGGAGTTTTTTCTGTATTATGGAGGCTAACATTTGTACTTGGAGTTTTTTCTACATTATTGGAGTGTTTTTCTACATTATTGGAGGCTAACATTGGAAGCTTTTGGTTTCTGCGTTAATTTTTTTTTGAGGCTCAACATTTGGAGTTTTTTTCTGCATTATGGATGGGAACATTTGGAGTTTTTTTTTGCATTAATGGAGGCTAACATTTTGGAGTTTTTTTCTGCATTATGGAGGCTAACATTTGGAGTTTTTTTTTTCTGCATTATTGAGGCTAACATTTGGAGTTTTTTTTCCTGTATTATGGAGGTTAAACATTTTTGGAGTTGTTTTCTGGCAATTATGGAGGCTAACATTTGGGAGTTTTTTTTGTTTTTTGCATTAGGGAGGCTAACATTTGGAGTTTTTTTTGATTATGGAGGCTAACATTTGGAGGTTTTTTCTGCATTATGGAGGGTTTTTTAACAATTTGGAGTTCTTCTGCATTATGGAGGCCTAACATTTGGAGGTATTTTTTACATTATGGTTTTTGGCTAACATTTGGAGTTTTTTTCCTACATTATGGAGGCTAACATTTGGAGGTTTTGTTTTCTTATATTATGGACGGCTTAACCATTCGTACTTGAGTTTTTTCTAAACATTTAGGGTTGTTTTTCTACATATGGAGGTTTTTTTAATATTTGGAAGTTTTTTTTCTGCAGTTATGGAGGACTAACATTTTGGAGTTTTTTTCCTTTGGCAGCTATTTTTGGAGGCTGACATTGGAGGTTTTTTCTGCCATTATGGAGGCTAACATTTGGAAGTTTTATTTCGCGATTTTATGGCGGCTTAAAATTAGGAGTTTTTTCTGCATTATGGAGGCTAACCATTTTAGGAGTTTTTTGTTCTGCATATGGAGGCTTAACAATTTGGCGGTTTTTTTTCTACATTAATTGAGGACTAAAATTTGGAGTTTTTTATGCATTTTTATGGAGGTTAACATTTGGCATTGGTAATTTTTTCTTTTGCATTATGGAGGCTAACATTGGAGTTTTTTCTGCATTATGGAGGCTAACATTTGGAGTTTTTTTTCTGCATATTGAGGCTAACATTTGGAGCTTTTTCTGCATTATGGAAGCTAATATTTAGAGTTTTTTTTGTCCACATTATGGAGGCTAACATTTGAACCCTTGGAGTTTTTTGTTACATTATGGAGGCCTAAACATTTTGGAGTTTTTTTTCTGCATTGATGGAGGCTATCAGTTTTGCATTTGGGAGTTTTTTTTCTTGCATTATGGAGGCTACTCATTGGTGGAGTTTTTTTTTCTTGCTTATTGAGCTTAATATTTTGGAGTTTTTTTCTACAGTAAAAAAAATGGAGGCTAACATTTTGGAAGTTTTTTCTAACATTATTTTGGAGGCTTTTTTAACATTTGGAAATTTTTTTTTCTTCATTATGGAGGCTAACTTTGCCTTGGAGTTTTTTTCTTAACATTATGTAGGGCAAATTTGGAGGTTTTTTTTCTGCATTTATGGGGCTACCATTTTTTTTAGGGAGATTTTTTTCTCTGCATTGCATGGAGGCTAAGCATTTGGAGATTTTTTCTGTCTTATTGGATTTTTTTCTACATTTTTGAGGTTTTTTTCTGCATTATGGAGGCCTAACATTTTGGATTTTTTTCTTTTTTCTGGGGGGGGCATTATTGGAGGCTAACATTTGGAGGTTTTTTTCTGCTTATTGGGAGGCCTAACATTTGAAGTTTTTTTTCCTGCAATTATGGAAGGCTTTAGCCATTTGGAGATTTTTTTGCTGCATTATGGAGGCTAACATTTGGAAGTTTTTTTTTTCTGCATTATGGAGGCTAAACATTGGAGTTTTTTTTCTGCATTAATGGAGGCTAACATTTGGAGTTTTTTTTTTCTGCAGTTATGGGGAGGCTAACCATTTGGAGTTTTTTTTCTGTATTTTTCTGGAGGCTACATTTGGCGTTTTTGTTCTGCATTATGGATGGCTAAACATTGGTAGTTTTTTTGCTTGCATTATGGAGGACTAACATTTGGAGTTTTTTTCCTGCATTTTATGGAGGGCTAACATTTGGAGTTTTTTTTGTTTTTCTGCATTATGGGAGGCTAACGTTTGCATTTTGGAGTTTTTTCTGCATTATGGAGGTCTAACATTTGGAGTTTTTTTTCTTGTTGCATTATGGAAGGGCTAACATTTGCATTTGGAGTTTTTTTTTCTCCTGCATTAATGGAGGTTAACATTATGGAGGTTTTTTCTGGAATTATGGTTGGCTAATATTTGGAGTTTTTTAAATTTTTCTCCGATTATGGAGGCTAAACATTTGGAATTTTTTTCTCATTAGGAGGCTAACATTTGGAGTTTTTTCTGCATATGGAGGCTAACGTTTGCATTTGGAGTTTTTTTCTGCATTATGGTTAATGGGGCTAACGTTGGACATTTGGAGTTTTTTTTTCTGATTATGGAGGCTAACATTTGGAGTTTTTTCTGCAGTATGGAGGCTAACATTTTGCATTGGAGTTTTTTCTGCATTATCGGAGGACCATTTGGAGTTTTATGCATTATGGAGGCTAACACTTGGAGTGTTTATTTATACATATGGAGGCTACAACATTCGGAGTTTTTCTACATTATGGAGGCTAACATTTGGAGTTTTCTTCTGCAATTACGGAGGTTAACATTTGAAGTTTTTTTTCTGCATTATGGGAGGCTAACTTTGGAGTTTTTCTGCCATTATGGAGGCTAACATTTGGTCTGTTTAGGAGTTTTTTTCCGTATTACGGAGGCTAACATTTGGAGTTTTTTTCTGCTATTGAGGCTAACATTTGGAGTTTTTTTCTGCATTATGGAGGCTAACATTTGGAGTTTTTTTCTGCATATGGAGGCTAACATTTGGATTTTTCCTGCATATGGAGGCTAACGTTTGCATTTTGGAGTTTTTTTCGCATTATGGAGGGCTAACATTTGGAGTTTTTCTGCATTATGGAGGCTAAACATTGCATTTGGAGTTTTTTTCTGCATATGGAGGGTTAACTTTAGGAGTTTTTCTGCATTATGGAGGCTAAAATTTTGGAGTATTTTTCTACATTATGGAGGCTAAATTTGGAGAGTTTTTTTGCATTATGTGAGGCTAACATTTGGAGTTTTTTTGCTGCATTTATGGAGGATAACATTTGGAGTTTTTCCGTATTAGGAGGCTAACATTGGAGTTTTTTCTGCATTATGGAGGTTAACATTTGGCCGTTTTTTTCGGCTTTATGGAGGCTACATTTGAGTTTTGTTCTGCATTATGAAGGCTAACATTTGGGAGTTTTTTTCTGCATTATGGAAGGCTAACCGTTTGCATTGGAGTTTTTTTTCTGGCATTATGGAGGCTAAATTGGAGTTTTTCTGCATTATGGAGGTAACATTTGCATTGGAGTTTTTTCTGCCATTATGGAGTTAAAAACATTTGGAGTTTTTTCTGCATTATGGAGGTAACATTTGAGTATTTTCTACATTATGGAGGCTAACATTTGGAGTTTTTTCTACATTATGGAGGCTAACATTTGGAGTTTTTTCTGTATATGGAGGGCTAACATTGGTACTTGGAGTTTTTTCTACATTATGGGAGTTTTTACATATGGAGGCTAACATTGGAAGCTTTTTTTTTCTGCTTTATTGAGGCTAACATTTGGAGTTTTTTTTCTGCATTATGGAGGCTAACATTTGGAGTTTTTTTTCTGCATTATGGAGGCTAACATTTGGAGTTTTTTTCTAGCATTAGGAGGCTAAACATTTGGAGTTTTTTTTTCTGCATTATGGAGGCTAACATTGGAGTTTTTTCCTGTATTATGGAGGTTTAACATGGAGGTTTTTTTCTGGCATTATGGAGGCTACATTTGGAGGGTTTTGTTTTCATGGATTAATTGGAGCTACAAATTTGGAGGTGACCAATTGCAATTTTGGAAGGTTTTTTTAACAATTGGGTTTTTTTCTTGCATTATGGAAGGTTAACATTTGGAGTTTTTTTCTGCCATTTATGGAGGCTAAACATTTGGAGTATTTTTCTACAATATTTGGGCTAACATTTGGTTTTTGTTTTTTCTACATTGGGAGGCTAACTTTGGATTTTTTCTTTGGTTTTTTTATTTATGGGATTTGGCTAACATTTGGTACTTGAAGGTTTTTTTCTACATTATTTTTTGTGGGTGTTTCTACAATTATGGGGCTTATAATTTGGAAGTTTTTTTTCGCAGGTAATTGGAGGCTTACATTTGGAGTTTTTTTTCTGCATTTATTTTTGGCCCCCCGGCTTGTTCATTTGGAAGGGTTTTTTTTCTGCTTATTTGGAGCTAACTTTGAATTTTTTTTCTGCATTTATGGAGGCTAACCTTTGGGTTTTTGAGTTTTTTTTCTGCATTATGGAGGCTAACATTTGGAGGCTTTGGGTGCCTGGTTTAATGGAAGGTTTAACATTTGAGTTTCTTCTGGCATTTAGGAAGGCTAACATTTGGAGTTTTTTTCTGGCAATTTTCTATGGAGGCTAAAACATTTGGAAGGTTTTTTTTTCTGGCATTATTTGGAGGTCAACATTGGAGGTCTGCATTATTGGAGGTTAACAACATTTGGAGGTTTTTTCGCATTATGAAGGCTAACAATTTGAGGTTTTTTTTTATTTTTCTACATTATGGTGGCTTACATTTGAGTTTTTTCTACATTATGGAGGCTAACAATTTGGAGGTTTTTTCTGGGTTTTTATTATTTGGAGGCTAACATTTGGTTTTTACTTTTGGAGTTTTTTTCTACATTTATTTTTTTGTTTTTTTTTCTTACAATTATTGGAGGCTAAGATTTGGAAGGTTTGGTTTTTTTCTGCGTATTTTGGAGATTTTTAAACAATGGAGTTTTTTTCGCATATGGAGGCTGTCATTTGGAGGTTTTTTTCTTTGGCATTATGGAGGCTAACATTTGGATCGCATTTATGGAGGCTAAAATTTGGAGGTTTTTTTTCTGCAATTGGAGGCTAACATTTCGAGTTTTTCCTGTATTATGGAGGCTGATTACACTTTGGAAGTTTTTTTCTGCATTATGGAGGCTAACATTTGGAGTTTTTTTCTGCATTATGGAGGCTAACATTTGGAGTTTTTTTTCTGCATTATGGAGGCTAACGGATTTGAGTGGTTTTTTTCTGCATTATGGAGGCTAACGTTTTTTGCATTGTGAGTTTTTTTTCTGCATTATGGAGGCTAACATTTGGAGTTTTTTCTGCATTATGGAGGCTAACATTTGCATTTGGAGTTTTTTCTGCATTATGGAGGTTAACATTTGGAGTTTTTTCTGCATTATGGAGGCTAACATTTGGAGTATTTTTCTACATTATGGAGGCTAACATTTGGAGTTTTTTCTACATTATGGAGGCTAACATTTGGAGTTTTTTCTGTATTATGGAGGCTAACATTTGTACTTGGAGTTTTTTCTACATTATGGGAGTTTTTCTACATTATGGAGGCTAATATTTGGAGTTTTTTTTTTCTGCAGTATGGAGGCTAACATTTGGAGTTTTTTTCTGCATTAGGAGCTAACATTTGGAGTTTTTTTTGTTTTTTTCTGCATTATGGATTTGCTAAACATTTGGAGTGGTTTTTTTCGCATTATGGAGGCTAAAACATTTGAGTTTTTTTTTCTGCATTATGGAGGCTAACATTTGGAGTTTTTTCCTGCATTATGGAGGCTAACATTTGGAGTTTTTTCTACATTATGAAGGCTAAATTTTCGAGTATTTTTTTCTGCATAATTGAGGTTAACATTTTGAGTTTTTTTCTACATTATGGAGGCTAACTTTTCAAGTATTTTTTTCTGCATTATGGAGGCTAACATTTTGAGTTTTTTTTCCCCTTCGTATTATTAATTAATGATTTCTAGTTACAGTTCACCGATCAGTGTCATTGCATTCACTCTGTATCACGAGAATTAACAGCTGCCAAGGACAGTGCTTGATTCCTTATGGTTAATATTTGCCTTTTGTAACTATTGACGTATTAATTTATATACTACTGCGTTGCTTAGTTATTCACAAGGCTATAGATCTTGGCCATTACTTGCACAAATTTTGGGTCGACACATTGTCCAATTATGCAGAATGACTGGCTTCTTTGCTCTAGTTCACTCAACAAGCAGTTTTTCTCTTCATTCTGTTTAATGGCGTTGGTGTCTTGACTGTGATGTTGCTTGCTGTACTTAATTTTGGATAAGTAGTTCGATAAAATGTGTCGTTCGTCGTAGGTAGATTTTGCTCTTCGGTTGGTGGCGCATGCGTGGTGCTGGTCAAGGCCAACGCCAAAGTTGAATGTAGGGTTTCCTGTTTAAGGAACTTTTCTGTATCCCGGGATTTGGGGAAAAATCATGCTATTTCCCAGGATCCCGGGATTTCCCGCATCAGTTGTTGTTAAAAGGTTTTATACTAAGCTTTATTAATGCTTAAATATCTCAGAGCTTCAGTGTATCATACTTTCACTTTGTGTAAAAATAGTTTAACAGCAGTAAACTAGGCTGTCGAATGATACACGTGGTTGATCAAGCACAATTTTATTTAATCTCATTTAATTAATCAGAAAAGTTCTATTAGTTTATATTGATATTATTGGTACCTTTTATATTTAAACTAAATGTAATTTAGAATTAGAAGCTACTGTAATAGGATAATAATCCTTGCTCCATTAAATCTTAGTACATTAACTGCAATCAGTTAACTTGGTTCTTAGTTTTGTAATAAAGAGTCCAGCTTCAACTGACTGATGTTGGTGGTACATTTTTGAGGGCCTGGAATATTTTTTCAAAATTTTGTGCTCTCTCTCCTGTTACCTCAAGCACATTAAATTCCTTTCCTATATGTTTGCAATCATACTCCTTTTTGCCTATGCTGTGAACCTGTTCTGTTGCTGCCTGTAGTTAGCAACTGTCATTTCTTCTTCAATAGATATATCCAAATTCTCATTATTCCTAAGGGCAACGAGAACTGTATTCCTCCTTTCATTTATTCTTTTGAATAAGGAACTTTTCAGCTTAACTGAAAATGGAGAATTTTGCTCATCCAGTTCTTTTAATATGAATAAAAATATACCCTCTGAACTAAGCAAAGTTGTACTTCTGTTTCCCAGCCTTTCTCCCTCTTTTTTCACTTTCTCGTATCCAAATAATTTACACCACGACTTGTAATAGCTGTGCATCGGAAATAAATAATACCAGTAAAAATCCCGGGATATAACTCAAATCCCAAGAAATATAAGAAGCACATTTTGCTCCAACCCGGGAAGGAAATCCTACACCGAACAGCTGAGTTAATAATATATGATGATCTAGGCTTTACTTACCTCAAAATGTTCTGAAAGGACAATATATACAAGAGTAGTATACATATAATTACATTCTGTATAATTACAATCTGCCTAATTACTTTTACTTTATCTTCCCGCCACTTGCCAGTGGCATAAGGCTTATATAGTTCCTCTCCAACTGTCTCTTTCCTGAACCATTTCCCTCGCTTCCTCCTCTAGGTTCTGGATTTCCTCATCAAGATGTCTGACAATTATGTCTATCCATCTAGTTCTTGGCCTTCCCAGTGGTCTTCTTCCTATTTGTACTGCTCTCAGTGCTCTCGTGGGGTCTCTTTCCCCATCCATCCTCTCTAACATGTCCAAACCGTTTCAGCCTTTCCCTCTTCAGCCTGATACTGACTGGCCTTTGCCTCAATCTCATCCTGATGTCTTCATTCCTAACATAATCTCCCCATTTAATGCCAAGTATCCTTCTCAGCAGCTTCATCTCAATAGCATCCTACCTTCTCTCCTTTGTTCTGGTCAGTGCCCAGGTGGACCATACATCAGGACTGGTAGTACTACTGCATTAAATATTCTCATCTTGGTTTTCAAGCTGATTTCATGCCTTGACCACACGTTTCTTCTCAGAACTTAGAGCTCTTGCTACTCCTAGTTTTCTTCTTTGTATATCCTCAATTTGCCTTCCGTCTGCACTGTTGTAAAGAATAAGTTATCACCAGTTCATACAGTACATTATGTTAACAAAAGTATGAAATGCTCTTAAGGACAAACCTTTCTGGAGACGTCTACTGTCACACAATAATTAGGCAGCAAATGGCACCCTGGAGTAGAATGGAATATAGAATCTAGGCCACCACAGGACAAGCGCTGGTACCTTTGAGGTCATTCAGCGCTGCAAGGGAAATTGACAGTTAAGAAGGTTTGACAGATGTAACGAAGAAAACCTCAAAGCAATTGCACTGTGAAACAGTTGTTAGAGAAAGTGGAAAGTCAGGTGGAAGAAAAAATATGAACGGGGAGACAGTAAGAGGAATGAGAGGTGTTTAATCTTGGAGCCGAAGGGCTACATTGCATAATAGTCTACCATAGAAATTTTCAATTCTTTGAAAGACATTTTAATATTATTGACAATTTTCTTTTTTGTTTTTCAGGTTGGGGCTTCAACTTGCATTACTCGCAGGACGAGGATTCTCTCCTACAGGAAGCTGGTTCCTAATAGGATATGAAGGATGCTGGAATCACAAGCTGGAGGGAAGGTGAAGGATTCTTGGTGCCAATTGGATCGTTCATTCCTGGAACCTAACAAGCTAATAGGATCGGAAATTTCTGGATCATAATAAGGTAATGATGAGGAGAATCATCCTGTTGTCCAAAGGCTGTTGGCGGTGATCCTTTGATCGGAAGTTTTGTTGGTATCATCCATTTCAAATTGGTGATAGGTCAACATTAGTCATTAAAACTTTAGCAACAGAATAAGTTGAGTGTAGTCGCTGATCAAAGAGATGTGTTCAAATTCACGTGAAAACAGTCGAACTTGGGCAGCGGTTTTTGACTGTGAGGACTAATATACTTACAAAGCAAGATTGGTTACTGTGCTGGGAAATTATTGGCCACTCAAAGTTCTCAGTCGCCAAGACTTCAAGGGAGAGTCCGTTGCAAAGGCAAATTATTACTACTACTGTTATTACGCAGTCCTTTACAAAGACAAATTACTACTACTACTACCACCACCACCACCTCGAGATCACGATACCCAAGTCATAACATTTTTCACTTACAGATGAAGTTGTGTTTTCACCTTAAAGGGTTCATAGAAACTAAGGTGACATTCGTAACTATCCTCTCTGAGAAATTAAAAGTCAAACAGTTAATATAACAATAATAATCTCCATTTAGGAATCTGGTATCAAGTAATGGATCTGACATTCGAAATTTTTGCACGAGTTCAATAGAAACGTAGTTTGGGGTTAGCTGCATCTTAGCATATCTCATTGATTTATCTGTTAGTTAGATGGTTATATTATCTCCCCAATAGGAATCTAGGGTCAAGCTAAGGGTAATTTACATGATGACAATTTGGCTCTTAAAGTAAAAGGAATTTACCAGAATTTACCACTTAACGCTCGCATCAGTGCGAATTGGTCAGCTTAAATGTCCGTCCATAACTGTTGAAAACCAAGTGACTCCTTTTATAATACATGAGGTATTTTCAGCTATTGACAGAATGCTTTTCGACCTACCTTAAGAAATTCCAATATGATTGTTGGAAGTGTTATGATGTCTAAAGTTCATTTCCTTTTCAGGTTTGGGCACTGTGACTTAGCAGTACAAGAGGATTAGCGTGCCCCCTTCATATGAGTACTGGTCTCGTTCGCCAGAGGGAAACTGAAAGACTTCTGATACTTTAACAGGATGAGATATGACTGGAGCCCTACCAAGGTAAATTTAAAAGGATAGCTGTATACTGTATAGGGTAATGATTCACACTTGGGTGCCACAGACAGTCCTTAGCGGCACCGCAGGACTGTCATGAATTTTGTATTAGCTAGATTATCTCAATGAACATTGTGAAAAAAGTTTGCAGAAGTCTTCATATAATAGTCAGTGTGTATACTCTAACAAAACACACACACACTGTTGGGATGGTGAAAAAAGGGTGCCACGGTAATGATTACATTAGTAAGGATGCCATCACCAAAAATAGATCTAGAACCACTGGTATACAGACGCAATTTCTGCTGTGATCAGAAGAGTGCATTTGCATATTTATTCCCGACTTTGTTCTGGATTAAAACTCCTGATTAGTAGAATAGTTTGGTGACTCGGAACGTCTGATTAAACTGGACGTGCTCCTAAAATACTGAGAACGAAGTCAGCCCTTATAATGCATCAGGTTTGAAAACGGAAGTGAGATAAGTGTTGGAAGAAATTCTGGCTTATACTTAAATGACGTCCATCATATAACATTTTGCTGTTCTTGCATATGAAATTTTTGTGCAATAATTCATTAAAATTATTTTATTAAGAATTTGGGATGTTAGCCAGTTACCCCCAAGGGTTTTCGGGGGCGGGGTGGGGGTGGTCTTTATCTAGGACAAATATTTCTTGGTGGTCATTGCCTTTTAAGATATTTACTGTTTTGATTGTTTTGACGGTCATTCCCAACGGGTTTATAGTAAAGAGGCAGCAAAGTGGATACATAGCTGGTTAAAACCCCCGGCGGTGGGGTCGGGTGTCATTATCTAGGATAGATCCAAATTTGCATATTTTCACGTGCCCCGTAGGGGGTTAGTGTACCGTCAGTGCACCACTTACATTGCACTGTATGCATTACTTAAGGTTCTTTGCAGTGTGCCTTCGGCCCCCAGCTGCAGCCCCTTTTCTTTCTTTTACTGTACCTCCTTTCATATTCTTTCTTCCATCTTACTCTCCACCCTCTTTTAACAATTGACTCTTAGTGCAAGTGCGAAGTTTTCCTCCTGTTACACCTTTCAAATCGTTTACTGTCAGTTTCAGTTTCAGCGCTGAATGGCCTCGTAGGCCCCAGTGCTGAATGACCTCGTAGCTGGTAGGTCCCATTGCTATATGACCTCGTATTTAGCTGGTAGGCCCCAGTGCCTAAATGACTCGAAAATAGCTGGTAGGCCAAGTGGCTAAATGACCTCGTAGCTGGTAGGTCCCCAGTGCTAAATGAACCTGACCTCGTAGCTGGTAGGTCCAGTGCTAAATGACCTCGTAGCTGGTAGGTCCCAGTGCTGAAAAATGACCTCGTAGGCTTAGCCCCCCAGTGCTGAATACCTCGGTACCCTGGTAGGTCCCAGTGCTGAATGACCTCGTAGCTGGTGGGCCCCAGTGCTGATGACCCCCTCGTAGCTGGTAGGCAGTGCGAATGACCTCGTAGCTGGCGGTACGGTCCCCCCCAGTGAACTGAATGATCCTCGTAGAACTGGTAGGCCCCAGTGCTGAATGACCTCGTAGCTGGTAGGCCCCAGTCCCTAGTGACTGAATGACCTCGTAGCTGTGGTTAGTCCCAGTGCTGAATGACCTCGTAGCTGGTAGGTTCCCAGTGCTGAATGACCTCGTAGCTGGTAGCGTCCCAGTGCTGATGCCTCGAAGCTGTAGGTCCAGTGCTTGAATGACCTCGTAGCTGGTAGGTCCCAGTGCTGAATGACCAATCGTAGCTCGGTAGGCTCCCAGTGCCTGAATGACCTCGTAGTAGCTGGTAGGCCCCAGTGCCCTGAATGCCTCGTAGCTGTAGGTCCCCCAATGCTAATGACCTCTTACTTTGGTAGTCCCCAGTGCTGAATGACCTCGTAGCTGGTAGGTCCCCAGTTCTGAATGACTCGTAGCTGTAGGCCCCAGTTGCTGAATGACCTCGTAGCTGGTAGGTCCCCAGTGTGACCCTCGTAGCTGTAACCCCGTGCTGATGGACCTCGTAGCTGGTAGGTCCCAGTGCTGAATGACCTCGTAGCTGGTAGGTCCCAGTGCTGAATGACCTCGTAGCTGGTAGGGCCCCCAGTGCTGAAGACCTCGTAGCTGGCGTAGGCCCCTGCTTGGAATGACCTCGTAGCTGTAGCCCAGTGCTGAATGACCTCGTAGCGTGGTCCCAGTGCTGGATTGACCTCGTATTTGGTAGGCCCCCAGTGCTGAAATGACCTCGTGCTGGTAGGTCTCAGTGGCTGAATGACTCTCGTAAGTGGTAGGTCCCAGTGCTGAAGGACCTGCAGCTGGTAGGCCCAGTGCTGCCTGACATGACCTCGTAGCTGGTAGGCCCCAGTGCTGAAGACCTCGCTAGCTGGTAGGCCCCAGTGCTGAAATGACCTCGTAGCTGCCGGTAGGCCCCAGTGCTCTGAAGGACCTCGTAGTGGTAGGTACAGTGCTGAATGGACCTCGTAGCCTGTTAGGCCCAGTGCGAATGACCTCGTAGTGGTAGGTCCCAGTTGCTGAATGTATACCTCGTAGCTGGTAGCCCCAGTGCTGAATGACTCGTAGCTGGTAGGCCCCAGTGTGAATGACCTCGTAGGGGCTGGTTAGACCCCAGTGCTGAATGACCTCGTAGGCTGGTAGGCTTCTCCAGTGATGAATGAACCTAGTAGCTGGTAAGGTCACAGTGCTGAATGACCGCGTAAGCTGGTCAGAGTCCCAGTGCTGAATGACCTCGTAGTGGTAGGTCACAGTGCTGAATGACCTCGTAGCTGCGTAGGTACCCAGGCTGACATGACTCGTAGCTGGTAGGTCCCAGTGCTGAATGACCCGTAGCTGGTAGGGCCCCAGTGCTGAATGACCTCGTAGTGGCCCCTGCGAATGACCCTTCCGTAGCTGGTATGTCAACCCCCAGTGGCCCCGGAATGACCTCGCCCCAGCTGGTAGGTCCCCAGTGCTGATGAACCTCCCCGTAAGACTGGTATGGCCCCAGTCTGAATGGCCTCTAGTTGGTAGGCCCCCAGTGCTGAATGACTTCCCGTAGCCTCGTAATGGCCCCAGTGCTGAAATGACCTCTCGGTAGGCCCTGGTAGGTCCCAGTTGGCCCCGTGAAATGAACCCTCGTAGCTTGGTAGGTTCCCAGTGCTAAATTACCTCGTAGCTGGTAGGGCCCCAGTGCTGAATGACCTCGTTAGCTCCCTTGTAAGGTCCCAGTTGCTGAATGAACCTCCGTAGCCTGGGTAGGCCCCCGTGCTGAATGAACCTCGTAGGCTGGTAGGAGCCCAAGTGGCCCTGAATGACCCCTCGTAGCTGGTAGGCCCCAGTGCTGAATGACCCATCCCGTAAGCCTCGTAGGGGGCCCCAGTGCTGAAAATGGAACCTCGTAGCTGGTAGGTCCCAGTGGCAATGAATGGAACTCCCCAAGTAAGCCTGGTAGGGTCCCCAGTGCTGAATGACCTCCCCGTGCTGGTAGGCCCGCAGTGCTGAATGACCTCGTAAGCTCGGTAGGCCCCAGTGCTGAATGACCTCGTAGCTGGTAGTCCCAGGTGCCCTGAATTGACATCGTAGCTGGTAAGGCCCAGGGCTGAATGACCTCGTAGCTGGTAGGGTTCCCCAGTGCTGAATGACCTCGTAGCGGAGGCCCCAGTGGCTGAAGGACCTCCCGTAGATGGTAGGTCCCAGTGCTGAATGACCTCGTAGCTTGGTAAGGTCCCAGTGCTGAATGACCTCCGGTACGCTCGGTAGGCCCCAGTGCTGAAGTGACCTCGTAGCTCGTAGGTCCCAGTGCTGAATGACCTCGTAGCTGGTAGGTCCCAGTGCTGAATGACCTCGTAGCTGGTAGGTCCCAGTGCTGAATGACCTCGTAGCTCGTAGGCCCCAGTGCTGAATGACCTCGTAGCTGGTAGACCCCAGTGCTGAATGACCTCGTAGCTGGTAGGCCCCAGTGCTGAATGACCTCGTAGCTCGTAGGCCCCAGTGCTGAATGACCTCGTAGCTCGTAGGCCCCAGTGCTGAATGACCTCGTAGCTGGTAGGTCCCAGTGCTGAATGACCTCGTAGCTCGTAGGTCCCAGTGCTGAATGACCTCGTAGCTGGTAGGTCCCAGTGCTGAATGACCTCGTAGCTCGTAGGTCCCAGTGCTGAATGACCTCGTAGCTGGTAGGTCCCAGTGCTGAATGACCTCGTAGCTCGTAGGCCCCAGTGCTGAATGACCTCGTAGCTGGTAGGCCCCAGTGCTGAATGACCTCGTAGCTCGTAGGCCCCAGTGCTGAATGACCTCGTAGCTGGTAGGTCCCCCAGTGCTGAATGACCTCGTAGCTGGTAGGTCCCAGTGCTGAATGACCTCGTAGCTGGTAGGTCCCAGTGCTGGATGAACCTTGTAGCTGGAGGTCCCAGTGCTGAACTGACCCTCGTGAGCTGGTAGGTTCCCAGTGCTGAATGACCTTTCGTAGCTGGTAGGTCCCAGTGCTGGAATTGACCTTGTAGCTGGTAGGTCCCAGTTGCTGAATGGACTCGTAGTGGTAGGTCCCAGTGCTGAATGACCTGTAGCGAGGTACCCAGTGCTGAATGACCTCGTAGCTGGTAGGTCCCAGTGCTGAATGACCTCGTAGCTGGTAGGTCCCAGTGCTGAATGACCTCGTAGCTGGTAGGTCCCAGTGCTGAATGACCTCGTAGCTGTAGGCACAAAGTGTGTGGACCGTGTAGCTGGGAGTAGCCCAGTGCTGAATGACCTCGTAGCTGGTAGGTTCCAGTGCTGAATGACCTCGTAGCTGGTAGGCCCCAGTGCTGAATGACTTTGTAGCTCGTAGGCCCCAGTGCTGAATGACCTCGTAGCTTGTAGGTCTCAGTGCTTGGCATTTGGCATAAATTTAATATACAATCCAATGTATTTCCAGGAACAAGTCTGGATTCCACCCAAACCGAGACTTGATTGGGTGACTTCATACTGTCCGCATCTTTGAATCACTTGGCATAGGTAGTGGCCCTGTTCATGGGGCCTCCCGAGTCTTCTACGAAGGTGGTGGCATTAAATGCCAGGTAATTCGGGTCTTTGCTTTACCGTGAGATCATGTTCATGACGTCCGTAGTCTCCCAGCGGTTGGGGGCGGGTCCAAAAATGTGGTTGTGGTTTTGTTTTTTCCAGCTATTGTAATTTGAAAGAGGCTGTAATGGTACTGGAAAGTGTTATGCACAGTTGCTCTAATTTCCATGACTTGTGGTTCTGTTCGTGTATTTATTAATAAGTTCATTTATCTTTGATATTCCTTGAATTTAATTCAAAGTAATGTGGTCCTTCTGTTGCGCAGAGCTTGCTTTGTAAGTCAGTAGACGTTCAGTCTTGTTCCATGTGGATGTTTGTTAGTGATGAATGATATATTAACAATGATCAGCATTTTATCATTTAATGCACCAATGCATCATTTGGTAAAAAAAAAACTCAATGTCTTTGAAGATGAATAACTGATTTCCTTTTGCAGGTCTAAGATGAAAACGTATACCAGCAGGAATTCAAAACAAGTGAGGAAGATTAATACACCTTTGCCAGTAGTACCTGATCTTATGAACGTCATATTCCTTCTGCCAGATAGAAATATTTACCCAGAATTGCAAGAATTAAAGAAGTATTTGTCCATCATTTCAAGAATTAATTACAGAACTCGTCGCATACTCACATCAAGATGGATCCACATCAAGACTGAATTCACACTCTTTTGGTCCAAATTGACATCCACCAAGAAAGACCCACTGTAGAGAAAAAAGGTCATCTAAAAGACAGGGATCTGAGAACCTTTTGTCTTGTACAAATTTGGTGGTCCATTCGAGAAGAACCAGATTGCTTTCTGACACTGGCATCTCTGTAGTCTAGTAATGTGAACTCTCCCTTTACACACTTTAAACTGGTTGATGTTCATTTCTACATTTCCCTCTTTTCAGAAATTTTCAAAGCCACTTTTCAGCATCTCTATCAGGACTGACTTAATGTAACTAGGTTTGAAAAAAAAAGTTGGTGCACAGAGCTAACACATGACCTGATTAATCATATTTTTCACTTTAAATTTTTGAAGTAATCCGTAGCTTTGACTGTTAATAAGAATTTTAAGTTTTGATATTCAAGATTATGGCTTTATAAATGATTAAAAAGTATATTTGCTACTCCATCCCATCCCACAATCTGCTTAGTTGTTTTCCAGTATAAGGTACTACGTATATATATTCTTTTTCATAATTTTGTAAAATTTTTACCCCGGAAATATTCTGAGGACTAAATGAGATACTGTAAACTATTTGGAAGTTGTATGTCATTCAGTAGTTGAATATTATTATATCATTTATTTAAAACCAGTGACTGAAAGACACAATACAGCATTTGTGTTTCTTTGCTAAATGAAGTAACTTAAGTCTTAACATTTAGTAATTAAAAAAAAACATAAGGTTGCATATAATGAGGATTAATAAATACCAGTCATATTGAAATCTAAGTATTGTGTAGAGACAAAAGAGAGAGAATTTACTTGCAACATTTGAACCAAGTTTATTTTTCTTCTCCTGTTACACTTCCAAATAGTATCTGTTAAATTGTGACAACACTTAAAACAATCGTCTATAGAACGTTTTGCAATCTGTTAGTCCTATATGTAACTGTTTTCAAAATCTAAAATTTAGTGTCATTGTCAAGTTTATTAGCAATTTTCATGAAATATTTTGTGTATTTCTGCAACAGCCTATCGACTAATCCCTTCAAACTTCACAACTTTCTTGTAAGGGTAAAACTTTTAGCTAGGAATAACAGCAGTAACCTCATACTATAAATTTCAGTCAGTTGATCCAAACTTCTTAGTGATTGCTATCATTTATCCCGTGCTGTGCTTTGCAACTCCATATCTGGTGTCAGGGTTTGAAAAGCATCTCTCCATCTTTCCTATAATTTGTCACACGCTTTAGGAGACTTCTTGCATATGATGTATTTCAAAAGAGACATTTCATTGATTCCACGTATTTCCTTGCGCCATTATCTTTTTTCTCCGATTCACTTCTTTGGAGAGAGAGTTTTTTTTTATTGTAAATCCTTTTGTCATTCACAGCTGACTAGCAACTGTTTCAACTCGGTGTCTGTACATACTGTTAGAAATTCAGAGGATGAGCGCTGTTCATATGGAACAAGCACAGGGGCCATCGACTTGAAATTCAAGCTTCAAAAGAATGTTATGGTGTTCATTAGGAAGATTAAGAGGAGGTAAAAAGAAATACAGAGAGAGATCATCCTGCTTATTAAGGAAGAAAAAATAGTTAATTGATACAAATTTATCAAAATGCAACTAGAATTAGTTTCATGGTAGTAATGCATTGCATCTTCACTTTAACTTTAAGTTGGGGTCGGCTTCGTTAAAGGAATATTAAAGGGAAATTGACTTAGATATGCAGTTTACTTATACTTTTTAAAGTTTTCTACATAATTCAGTATGCCTCAATTTGCAATTGTCCAGTAACTTGAAAATTTTCTCTAGTGATGCTGTCCTGTACCTATTGAATGTTTAGTAACGTTTAGGGTGGTGCCTTCATCTACAATAGATGAATAGTTTAGAAGTTTTCTACACTGTTCAGGGTCCCTTCATTTGCAGTTGTCAAGCAACTTGAAACTTTTCTGTTGTGACTTGGTGGTGCTTTCTTTTACAAATTAGTGCTTAGTAATGATTAATATGGTGCTTTTCATTTTCCGTTGACAAATAGTTTAGAAGTTTTCCCATACTGTTTTAGTGCCTTGATTTACAGCTAACCAGTTTTTTTTATAAGTTTTCCCCTCACTGTTTAAGTGCCTTCATTTGCAGTTGACAGTGTAGAAGTTTTCTCACACTGTTTTAGTGCCTTGATTTACAGTTTACCTATTTCAAAAGTTTTCTACACGGTTTAGGTGCCTTCATTTACAGTTGCCTAATTATTTAGAGGTTTTCTACACTGTTTAGTTGCCTTCATTTACATTTGACAAATTTTTGTATAACTTTTCCACACTGTTTAGATGCCTTCATTTACAGTTGACGAACTATTTACATGTTTTCTATACTGTTTAGGTGCCTTTATTTGCAGTTGACATATTTTAGAAGTTTTCTACACTTTAGGTGCCTTCATTTGCAGCTGACATATTGTAGATGTTTTCTACACTGTTTAGGGTGCCTTGAAACTTCTCTATAGTGATTTAGTGGTACCATCCTGTACCTAATGATTGTTTAGTAACGTTCAGGGTGGTCTTCATTGGCAGTTGATTATGGCTAATAAATTTCAAACTTTCTACACTTCAGGATCCTTTAATTTGCAGCTGTTTCGTAGCAGGCTTCAGGGGTTTTAGTTCTGCCTCCAGTGGTAAATTTTGTAAATTTCTTGGAGCTTTTGAGGAGATCCTGTACAGTTTAGGGAGGTGCTTGCATTAAAATTTTATTAGCAACTTAATAAGCAACTTACACTGATAAGGGCGGAGTCCTCTCCAAATGCGAAGTTTTAATGTTATACTTATTTGGGTCCTGCTTCCATTTCATAACGGACCTATTTTATGGTGTTAAAGGTGGACATTAACGACAGTCAAATTACTATTGCAAGTTATTTGTTTCGTTAATTTTTAGTCGCTGTCAGTAAGGCATAAGACACGGCGCATCTTGTGGCATTTCCTGAATATTTTTATTAAAGGTTTTAGCAATTGAATTTGTTTGGAAATTATCGAAATTCCAAAGTTATTTATAAAATACTATACTCAAAGATAACTTATATTGCAGGATATTTGTATTAAAGGTTTTATCAATTGAATTTTTGAAAATTATCAAAAGTCTAAAGTTATTTATAATACTCTTAATGATAACGTGTATTGTAGTCAGTTGTGTACTTGTGATTATGTTTTGCAGGATTTTGGGCTTAAACCTGTTTTGGCTTATCTTCGTCTCCATATTTTCATTAATCAGCTTCATTCTAATAAGATCTCTCTCTCAACACATTAACCGTGAAAACGTCAGTAGTCTACTGTATTTAGTTTTTCTATTTGTTTATATCTTCATCAAGAATTCATTTTTTTCAATTCTTATATGTATTAACCTTCGATATTATACATTTTGCTTCTTAGGCTTTTGTTGATAACTCATGCTGTCTCACAAGGAACAAAACAACAGAATTGTTTTGTCAAAGTCCTGTTTAAAGTAATTCTAGTTTGCTTTATAATTATTTTGAATTACTTGACATTTATCACTATAGTCTTGGAATGACCAGTGAATGAATATTGTCTCATGAACAAGAATTTTTAATTTTTAATCTGCTGGTTTTAAGAGTTCTGGATCCTATTACTGAAAGAGTAACACGGGAAGTTTTAATTAAGAGCAAGAGCCCGTGCCCGCCCAAGGCTGGTTTAATCTATAAATGATATAGCATTACTTTTGGAATATTGCTTGGTTATACTTCCATGCGTTGGTATTTTCACTCAGGTTCCAAGATTAAAAAAACATTTGCCCTTGAGAGCTTTTTTCAATAAGTCGGCAAGAAGTGTTTTGAACGCTGGAGTTCATACTTGGAATATGACTCAGATTTTTCACTTAGTTGGATGATCAGTACCTGAATTTTGTCGAAGTTTATAAAGTGTTTTAGTCAACCAGAGTCAGTTTTTCTGAAATTTAGTAGTATTTTCCAACTAAAGTATTTCCCTTTAGCTTGAGTTACAGGTTTTTAAGTGAACTAAACCCCTTTGTTTTATAAGAGTTCATAGTTTTAAAGTTAAAACTCCATTAATATTTTGGAAGTTATAGAATTTCATGTTAACCAAACTTCGCTGGTTTATGCAGAAGTCTGTTGTTCTTTTAAGTCAACCAAATCCAGTTGACTTTGCAGAAGTTTGTCTTTTAATAATTCATCCAAAATACTTGATTTAGCAGGACATTCAGAATTTCAAGTAGACTAGACATAAATTTTTCAAAGTTTGTGATCTTTGAAGTCAACCAAAACCAATTCAATTAACTTTCTGGTGATAGAAGTTCACTCTCGACGTGGTTCGGAAGTCACGTAAAGCCGTTGGTCCCGTTGCTGAATAACCACAGGTTCCATGTAACGTAAAAAC
Source organism: Macrobrachium nipponense (assembly GCF_015104395.2). Taxonomy (NCBI): domain Eukaryota; kingdom Metazoa; phylum Arthropoda; class Malacostraca; order Decapoda; family Palaemonidae; genus Macrobrachium; species Macrobrachium nipponense. The sequence goes on along the minus strand of NC_087213.1, from coordinate 51,083,487 downwards.
ACGATACAAACAATTCAGTTAACTAGACTTTATCTACAAATTCAGCTCGACTAACGCATACAACTTGCTGAAGTTTATTTAGTAGTTAAAATAAACCAAACACTTTAATTTTGTTTGTTTGAAGTTCATTCACTTTCAAACCTCCTTAGCCATAATTACTGCTCACAAAGTTTTTGTAGTTGGAATAAAACCAAGCACTTTTAATTTTGATTGAAGTTTATTCACTTTCAAATCTCCTTGGTCATAATTACTCTTCACAAGATTGAGAAGAATGTCTAGACATCCTCCAGTCGTGATATAATACGATTCGAAAACTCTAATTTCATGTGGTTCAAATTGGCACGTAATATCCAAATCTTAGGGCAGATCCATAATACTTTAAACCAGCTGCTTTTTGGTAAAGAATGGTTCGTAAACCTTTTGTTGTTGTTCTTTGATCATTCTAAGACTTTGGTGTGTGATTTATCCTGACAGAATTCTGTGGTACCTATTTGTCATTCGAAGACTAAAGATTGTATATGATTTTTTGACAGAATTGTCTGTGGTACCTATTGGTCATTGTAAAACTAAAGATTGACTGGTCTGTAACTACTGGATTTGACCTCAGAGTATTTGTGTATTTGAAGAAGAAAAAAAAGCCCCAGACATTGTTCAGACTACTTACAATGCTTATCTCAGTATGGTTATGAAATTCATTGAAAAAACTCAAAAGGACAGAAATTATAAATGATAAAGTTTATATTTGTAACTTTTGAAAGTTGGGCCTCTGTAGTTCCTTCAGATTTTTTTTTTTTTTTAAACAAAGTTTGTCTTTTTCAAAATGCGTGAACAATCCACTTTAAAGGTTGAGTTTATAATTTTTCTAAAATTTTTATATTGAGATTTTGCTTTGTATCCTGGTTAGAATAATAATAATAATAGTAATGTAACATTCCAGCCATTATCTGCATAATATTAATAACTGCCTCTGAAAGGTCTACAAACCATAATTTTTCATTTCAAAAGCTCGCGAAAATCTGCAACGTAACTCGTAATGAATCTTCTTCCTGATGCCAAGACAAGTTTTACGCTCTTAGGCTTAATTATTCTTAATAAATGCGTTCCCTATAGCTTTGTCATTTTGATTTTGTTTCTTTTTGGATTTTTTATTAATATTTGTATCCATCGCTGAGAGAACGAGATGTTCCAGTGTTATTTTAAGATGTTCGGCTGTTTGTTTAAAACCTTATCTATTAACTTACTGATCTAGTTGAGTATTTGGTTGCAAATTATTGGTTATCACACTATCATGTAAACCTTAGTTATTGATTGTCACTATAACGTAAACCTTACTTATCACTAATGTAAACCTTACTTATTATCACTATAATGTAAACCTTACTTATTATCACTTTAATGTAAACCTTACTTATTATCACTTTAATGTAAACCTTACTTATTATCACTTTAATGGTCCTAAATCACTTATTATCACTTTAATGTAAACCTTACTTATTATCACTTTAATGTAAACCTTACTTATTATCACTATAATGTAAACCTTACTTATTATCACTATAATGTAAACCTTACTGATTATCACACTATAACGTAAACCTTATTGATTATCACACTATAACGTAAACCTTATTGATTGTCACTATATAACGTCAACCTTACTAATTATCACTAACTTAAACCTTACTAATTATCACTATAACGTCAACCTTACTAATTATCACTATATAACGTAAAACTTACTTATCATACTAGAACGTAAGCCTTATTATCACACTATAACGTAAACCTTACTTACTATCACACTATAACGTAGGCCTTATGTGAAATTTTGTAAACTTATTTCTAGCATTATGTTGGTCACAATCTCTAGTTAGATCCAGCTCCTTATATTCGTAAGCCAAATTTTACACTACAAGCCCTGAAATCAAGGAAAATGGAAGAAAGTTCTCCTTTTTGGGTGGGATTCGAACCCAAACCGAAGACTTATGTGACTAGTGCCTTGCCCGTTACGTCATCAGAACAGGTGTAACGGACTTGAGGGCACTCACCTCTGCCTTGTAATCAGCGTGGGTTTGAGGTTCACTTGGCAAAGAAGTCTTCTTCATCCTTTCCCTTTGGGGGATTTCAAGGCTTGTTTGCGAAGACCGCAGCTTTTAAGTATTGGAGATTAGACTTAACTAAAGATCATTGTGGCCAATGTAAATACATGGCATTTGAGAGTCACTTTGATACTTTTACGCTACTTGGTATGCTTAGGCCTAATTGACGTGTAAGCCTGATGTAAAAGTTTTTTTTCTTGGTATCTTGGTAGCTTTTTAATGAAAAATTGTATGTATAGTGCTAATTGACCACATTTTACCGAAGCTTTTTCCTCGGAAGGTTCTAAAATACACCATTTTGCATTACTGGTTGTACATATTCTTGAAGTGTTTATCCAGTCAATGTTTTACTGACGTCCCATTCTTTTCATTTCTGTGCATTCACTGGGAATATTACTTTAAAATAGTTGCTACATTAAAGTAGGATTTTCAAGTGAATGCACATAGATGAGAGAATGGGACTTCAGTAAAAGACTGACTGGATACACTGAATGTCAACAACCAGCAATGCAAATGGTGTTTAACATAACCCACATAAAGAAATAGAAAGAAAAAAAAAGAAAGGAAAAGATATTGTACAAAAGAAACGCAAAGAAAAACTATATATGAAGATATCAAAAGGAATTAAAAATTCTGTATTTAATTGGTTTTATTTATATCAAAAGGGAATAAAAAAACCTGTATATTTAATTAGTTTGTTTATTATATACACACAATTATACAATACAGTAACGTAGTAGAATTTCCAAACAAATTTCTAACTCAAAACGTTCATATAACACTACTCTCTCCAACATCAAACCGCCTCCTCCCAACAACCTCAAAGCTCCAGTAGATACTACTTTCAATATCTAGCCAAGAACAGACCCAAGGGCGTCTATGAAACAACCTTGCTCTTAACTGTTTAAGAAAAACCCTTTAGTCATGTTAAGAGAATGGCAACGTATAGAACATAGGGGTGTTACGAACTAGAATGCCTAAGTGCTTCCCCTCGTCACTAAATTATATAGTAAAACATATTTCTCAATGATGCATACTTAGTCAATGTATCAAAAAATATTAACTATCACAAATATGTACAGGCCTAGACGAAGCCTGACTTCGGGTGGCTAATAGTCTATAGCTTACCTTTTTTCACGTCTCTTGACTCAAGTACAAAGAATTACTTGAGTATAGGACTTTCTGGTTGACTTAATTTAACTCGAATTGACAGTTACTGAAAGGTTGCAATTGAAGTTTCACTAACAATGTGGCATGAAAAATTTAACTTCGTACCAAATACTTCGGACACTAAAGTAGAGTTACTAGAACTGACAATTTATCATACATTAGTCAACGTTACTGGAATTGACAGATACTATTGTAAATGTTAAGTCAAATCACCGACTCTGCCTGAAGTAAACACCAGTCATTGTAATCCTGTATTGAAGACTGACTGCTACAAATGACACAGGATTTGGTGTAACAAGTGTTGCTAAGTAAGCATTTAAAGTGAATATATAATACTGACAGAAAATGGTTCTCTTAAAGCTTCAAATATGTCATACGTAATAGTCAAAGAAAGCGGGCTCACCATCCTACTTCACACATTTCAATTGCGATTTAAGTAGGTCTAGTACTCTCTTTAGTTTCGAACAGAAATAACACCCGAAGCTCATTTTGCAAGATAACATTTGCCGTGACTATCATAGTTTTTCTTCTATATGGAAATGCTAAGTCCCAAAAAGGACCACCCCGTCCAGCCTAGAAATTTATTTTCTATTGACTGACTTACGTTAACCACGATGTACACTGATTTGTGAGCGCAGAACCATATAATGAATAACCTTTGATAATATTTAAAATAAAGTTTGGGGACCAGAATCTCACAACAATCATGTCACTGTAGAATCTAAACACACCGAAGTCCCTCTTCCAAGCAGACAATCACACAAATGGACAAGTTCGTCCCTCGAATTCGTACAGTTCTCTCTACGAGTGAATCACCATAAAATTAAAGGAAAACTTGAACGAATGCTCGTCTAATCCACGCCCCCTGGCTTTATCCTCTCCCAGCCGAATAGCCAGATTTCTCAGATATTCCTACACGTACACCATCAAATCGTTTTAAGCTAATGTATGCATGAGTGACGAACTCCCCCTTAGCATACCACCGAAGATTCAACAATGTGGAAACTTCCAACAGCTTTGAAAGAACAGAATCGAGGAGCTGAGTCAACAGATAATGTGTTTACTAATACCACTGACAAAGATACGGTAAACCACCTGGCAGCAGAGTCAAGGCGACATTTTTGTCACAGTCTACAGACAATGCTTAAAACTGCTGTAGGAAAGACCAACGATGGATAAAACTGCTAAGATAAAAAAGGAGGGTAAAACTGCTATGAAGAGGACTGAAGAAGGTAAATCTGCTGTCGAAGACTATAATAAGAAAACCGTAGGGGAAAAGTAAAGGAGAGTCGCAGGAGACAAAATAAAGAGAAAGGTACCAAGTCTACAATTTCTGTAGGGAAGAAAGAAACAGGGTGAAACTTGAGAGAGAGAGAGAGAGAGCGAGCTGTGCTGAAACAAACTGTCATAGAGGAGACTGAAGACACTCGAACTATTCGTTTCCTTCACGGAAGGAAATGACATCACTACAGCTGACCAACCAGAAGAGAGAAATAATCTCCAAATAGTTTTAGAAATAGTTTTAAGAGCTGTTTTCTCAATACAAGCAAAACTTGACAGCCAACATTGGGCGCAATTGAAGAAAGCATGCAAAGGCGCAGTGGATTACGTTGCAGTGCTGCCAAGTTGCCAACAGTGATATTGCAGTGCTGCCAACCCCCACAGTTCATGAGAACAGAGGATCTTTCAGGATCAAATTACGGCGAAGTTCTACATTGAGTTTATTTAGACAAGGCACTAAGATTACTTACATTACACCGACAGCACGTCTAAACAGTTAGTTAATTGTGTTAAGTTTTCGTGAGAGGAATTTGATTAAAAATCAACTTGCTACGCGAAACGTTTTTGTCGGCCTTGAAGAGTTGCATTCTCTCTCTCGCGTGACTTCTTAGAAATTATTGCATATTGCAAAGCTAACTTGGCTATTCACTACAATTTTTTGGAAGATCTTAAGGCCTGCTAATATAATTTACAGTTCATATTTACGAATTTACACGGAATATTCAAGAAAAACTTCAGACGGATATTGACTGAATTCGTTCTAAAATTTATAAGAGATGGCTGCTCAAAGTATTGCGGGGTACATTCCAAATTATTTGTAACGAGATTATCTGACTATAGAAACGTTCGAGTTGATGTATTACGTGTTTTTGAGTGTTAATAAAAGTTATTACTCAAAAATAGAGATTGTGACTTAGTGATTCTTGATGAGCTAAGTATTTTGAACGTTACATCTTACTTAAAAGGCCAGTTCTATGGCTCCATCTTCTCTTTTCTCTCTCTGTATATTAAGATGAAACCACTTTGAAACCCTTGTAAAAATTTTAAAATGAACTTCCAAAATTACCACTTACGTAGAACACCCATTACTTTCATTTCATACGATTTCATAATCTTATTCCTCAAACCTTATCTAAACTCCCAGACGACCTAAATATATAACAAAATGGTCTGCCAAAGGAAATGAAGAATGAATTCACATACAAGCGTCAGACAATGGATTGTTCCCAAAGCCTGCTAGCTTGAACAAGACAACAAACATACTACGATTTATCACTCACGTCCCAATCATACAGTGGATACTGATGTACCAAGAAACTACCATGGAACAAAATATTGATTATCAAAGTTAAACAAAATTCATGCTTTCATAGTGGCACTTTTTTTCCTAAGGCCTTTCTTGTTTTACCATTTTCTCTAAAAACTTTAGAACTTAGGAAGACTTATGCTATGAAGGGTAAGAGAGAGAGAGAGAGAGGAGAGATGCGGGGGGAGATACGAGAGAGAGAGAGAGAGAGTTATCAATTCGTGGAATGAAAACTTAAAATACTTGTTTGCACACACACACACACACACACACACAGAGAGAGAAATTTCAATTAATTCGTGGAATGAAGACATAAAAATATTTCCTTTTTGGGAGAGAGGGGGGTGGGGGATTTAACATTGATTCGTGGAATGAATACATAAAAACACTTCCTTTTTCCGAGGACCAAAATCGAAGATGGTTTTTGTAATTGGTAATTATTCGCTAATCTCAAGACAATTTTCTACTTATTAATCCTCTGAATGAAACTTCCGTCATCTTAGTTAAATTTAAATTTCAAATCATTTTTAAGCACACTCACCCGCTTGGTAATAGTACTTGTCGCATTAGTTAGGTTGATACTTTAAAACTACAGGACATAGAAAATCATACATCAAATGGAATAAATTTATAACAAATTATTACTGTCATTATACAGTAATTCGTAAATTAATTGTAGTAAGTTCAGGCATATGACAACCTTTCAAAGACTTTCAACTAGGCTCTGGTCAGGCAAACTAGTTTCTCTCTCAGAACAGACAAAGAAATTTCTTTTCCTTACACCATTGCAAGTGGATGAAGAGACTTCATAGAAATAGTTAAGTTCATTAGGACAAATAGCATGACTCAAGCGTATGCAAACATTCTTGACAATTTGAACATTTGGTAATGGATCGAGGGTCTACATGAATCCTCATTCTCAGGGACACAGATACTTTTACTTCTGGAACACAAAAGATACTCTTCCTTCTGCACTGTTTTACAATTTTATTCTTACTTTAATACTTCAATTCTTTCTGTTCTGTTGAATTTCTACACAATTCAACAGAAAATTCCAGCACATCAGTATCCATTTCAAGTATCCACAATCACCACTTCCCATGGAGCGAAAACCCATCTGGAAAATCATCTAGAAAGCCTTCTGGAAAACCCATCTGGAAAACCCATCTGAAAGCCTTCTGACAAATCTGGAAAACGTTCTGGAAAGCCCTTCTGAAAAATCATCTGAAAAAACACCTATAAAACCTGGAAAATCGCCCGGAAAAACCTTTTGAAAACCATCTGGAAAACCTTCTAGAAAATCTAATATAAAATCTGGAAGACCTTAAAGTCAAACCAGAAAAAAATTTCTACCTTCAGTACAACGACACCGACAAGAGATGCTTTCGTGAATTATGACTTCTTCAAAATTTGATATTGGAGTTTTTTTTACCCTTCTAAGACCCTAAATGTCTGTTACGGAATCATTGAAAAAACAGCGCATTATAAACCTCCTGTGGTTAATAATCAACCTTTAACATTTGTTAAGATTTAACATTTCACTTTCCTTTATTTTAATAAAATATTCCTTCCACTCATTTTTTTATATTCCACTTATGTCAAAATATTTTTCTGATTTAATGATTAACCTTTATCTACCATTTACGTCAAAAATTATCATTTACCTTTCCTTTGTTAATAATATTTAACTCTATATTAATAACATTTACCTAACATTTAATAACATTTATATCCTTTTATATCAATACTATTTACTTCCCCATTATATCAATAACATTTACTTCCCCTTTATATCAATAACATCTAACTCCCCTTCACATCAATAACATTTACCTCCCTTTATATTAACATCATTTACTTCCCCTTTATATTAATAACATTTACCTCCCCTTTACATAAGTATCTACCTTTTATGTCAATAATGGACATTTATACGCTAAATTATTTATATTAACTATTATACTTAAGTTTCCCTCCCGGGAAATTCAAAAATTAGCGGTAGCATTTGAAATTAAATTTCAAATAAAGGAAATTCGGGGCTATTTTGTAATCTTTGAAACCTTGAGAACCAATTTTCTGTCATTGACCAAACTGAGTATACACATTCACATGGAAATGCTCAAAACATTACCCCAAAACCTGTATACATTCGGTATCAATTCAATCTTCAACAATATCTGACTTCTAAGATGTTAAAATATATTTTCATCTCTGATATTACTGTTAATATGAAAGTCCACATAGGATTCTTAAAACTAAACTGTAGTTCCTAGCTGTCGAAATTCATAAAATTCTGCTTTTGAAATTTTTGAGCAACTTTGAGGATACGCCAAGGCAATTTCTAACAATGACTGAAAATTTAGAAGAAAACAGCTGTATTCTTAAACGGAACAAATACCTAAATTAATAATAATTTACAAGGAAACAGATGAACTTTTAAACGGGACAAATCTCTAACATGAAAATTTAGAAGGAAACTGCTGTATTTTTAAACGGAACAAATACCTAACATCTACCATGGTTATCAACCTTAATTGTCTAACACAACTGGAAGCACTTGTTGGCACCAACGAGAACACAAATCAGCTCTCTACATACTTAGTGGAATGGCAGACCAAATGAACAACAGGCTTTTCTGTAAATGCAATGCAAGACCTATATTTCAAACTCTTTGGTCACTTCTTGACAAAGAATTATGCGGCATCTGATGAAGCTGGAAGGATGGTGGGGAGTGAAAAGGGGGGAGGGGGAAGGGGGGAGGGGGGGAGAGGGGGAGGGGGAGGGAATGCGGGAGAAGCTGACAAAAGGGAGACGCCTCGGTTATATGAACGTTGAACATAAGTTTTCTTCAATCTTCTCCATTTCGTCGTAGAGGCAAAGTTGGATACGATAAGTATCCTTCAATCTAATCCATTTTGACGCAGAGGTAAAGTTGAATATGAGATGTATTCTTCGTCTCCATTCGTCGTAGAGGCAGAGTTGAATATGAGAAGTATTCTTCAATTTTCTCTATTTCGTCCCGAAGGTAAAGATAACCTGGAGATAAAAAAAATTTATAGTAAAGGCAAAAGAACTCCTAGGAATGTTGCCTACCTCATAAAACACTTTAGCCAAATATTCCTTGGTTATCACGTCGCCCCTGAGAGAGAGAGAGAGAGAGAGAGAGAGAGAGAGAGAGAGAGAGAGAGAGAGAGAGAGAGAGAGAGAGAGAGAGAGAGAGCTTAAAATTGCGGGATCACTACAAAAGGTAAGTAACTTTGCATATATAGTAATTATGTTTTGAAGATATAGAGGAACCAGAATATCAAAATTACAATCAAAATGTTGCTTAGGGAAGAATGGGACATCCCCTTATGTCCAGATGTTGCACCATTTAAGTTTCATTAGGGCAAATTAAGAGTTCAAAAAAGTGATTGAGGGCTTCACAAAAACCAAGATATGAGATATTACCAATACCCACTATTTAGAAGATGGAATCACACAGGAGTTCTTACAATGCTTAACTTAATACCCACTTTATTTAGAAGATGGAAATCACACATTTCTTACAATGTAAGTGAATCATGCATGATTAACTCAATAACCACTATTTAGAAGATGGAAATCACAAAAGTTCTTGCAATATTTGTAAGTGGCTCCATGAGAATTCAACCTTACTTAAAACACCCAACTTATGAAACAAGGAATAAGTGGTAATTGCTATTACTAGACCTAAAACTGAATAGCTAAATTATATTAAGTATGAATCTCTCTCATAGCGCTGGCCCTAACATTTTGACATCTTGCAACCTTTTCTCTATAACCCGTTGTCCACGGAGGGCTGTTTTCTACGGCGTTACATATTCTTCATAGCTTTGGAGTGGTTTCTACGAAAATGGAGAAGTTTCAGTAACATGAAAGAATACAAAGAATACAAAGGCTGATAAGGGAAACGCCTGCAATGACCTTAGCTCAAGTGATTTTGCAAAGTACAGAGGACTCAATCGCTTGCTAAGGATTCGCGTAAATTAAGAACTTGAAAAGGCAATGAAGACAGATTTAATTTAAAGTTAAAAAAAAGTATGATAAAGTAAAAACTTCCAAGTATCAACAAAAGATATGAAAAGACTGAGGAAGTGACCAAGCAGTAATTACGTCAAACATTTAGAAAACTGAATAGACTATCTTGGCATAAAAAAAACTTACATTATCTACTTCAGTTCATCAAAGGGAAAAAATTAAGTTGATAAAGATTATTAACCCATAAGAAATTGCAAATATAACTACTTCTTACCTGTTCAGTATTAAAAGCTCACAGCGAATAAATTCTGAAGCTGGATTTTAATACTTGAAAGGAGGAAAACTGTTGTGCTGGATTATAACCACTTGAAATTTCCCAGTAGCAAAAGCTAATGACTATTTGGCATTGTCAAAATGCTGATGTATCACGCGAGTATAGTCTAAGCTACCCCTTTCAGTGAAATAGTATTCCCGATTTGACGTAAAGGTTGGGGGGTGGGGGGCGGGGGAAATTCGAAAATGTTTAAACCTAGTTAATGGCCTTCTTAAGTTTCTTCCATTCTTAATATTCAAGTTTTGAATATTAAGAATTATAAATCACAACAGGAGACATCAGAATGTCGATAAAAAAAATAACCAGGTGGGGCATGACCAAGATTAGGTTGGAAACCACCGCTACATACTGACGTCAGTAGTTTATACGATGTCAAAGGCAATGAATAAGTACTTCATACACACTTCAGCAAATTAAAAATACAAAAATGTCGGTACAATTCAAACAGAAGGTAAGATTTATTTAGTACTTTTCGACTAGTCAATTCCTTTCCATGTCTTTCATTTCTATGCACAATAGCTTCGTGTCGCAGGGAATGAGTGGATCCCAACCTGAGGATTCTTAGGAAGGATTCTAAGGATATGGAGGTGGGGGGAGGGGATACACATCCTATTAAACAATACCTCGAGCTTCGTTAATTAACACTTTTTCAACTCAGATTTTTCTAATCTAATCTGTCCTACGCGTTGCGCGCTGTAGCCTTCTTTATGCAAGTATATAACATTTATGTATACTACTTTTATACTATTGTACATATCCTCGTACATACCGCTGTCAACTATGGGTTGGGCATTGACGGTTACTATTACGGAAACGGGCCGCGTTCCTCTTACGGAAACAGGGTACAGAGTATGAAGTAAGAGCACTGTATAAAAATACACTGAACAAGCAGAATAAGTCAAGATCGTAATTACAACGTCTGTCTACACTGTCCACAATTTCCACTTACTCAGCCATATTCAACTTGCGTAACCCAGCACTACAATGTCGCCTTGCATAGTGACAGTCATATCGAGAGAATGTACGATTTAGGGAAAAGGTCAAGGATGGGACTTAAAGAGGTCATTCATCTCTGAAACGTTGGCAATAAGAAGGTTTGAAAGGCATAAAAGGAAGGAAAATCTCAGTTGAAGAAAATAAGATGGAGCTAAGAATATGGATGGAGGTACAGTAAAATGAAAGAAAATGGGTTCGAAAGAGAATCTGCAGAACCGTAAGTAATGCCTTCAGTGCACCACTTGAGGTGTACTGACGGCAACACCCTCCTAAGAGGGTAACAATCAAAACTCATTCCATGTCAGAAAAATTGATTTAATGATAAAAAAAAAATTTTCTCCAAGCCGGACAGTCAAGTAAAAAGTGAATTTCATGCTGCACTTCACAGCATCCACAAAGTTAACGCGACTAGAGATAATTATCCAGTTAACTAAATATTTATCATTACCGTGGTTTACGAGACATGGCTCTATTTCAAATAATTGGGACAAATATGATTTTCGCGCCCGAACTACTCTTAATTAAATGTTTCCAAGTATCAGCAATGATCGTGTGTGTGTGTGTGTGTGTGTGTGTGTGTGTGTGTGTGTGTGTGTGTGTGTGTGAGAGAGAGAGAGAGAGAGAGAGAGAGAGAGAGAGAGAGAGAGAGAGAGAGAGAAAGTTTTAGGTCAGGGCGAACAGCACAATAAGTGTATGCACTACTCTTGCTAAGCAACCGTCTTTTTACATGTGCCAATAACGGGATACGAAAGAGACTTACGGAGGAATTACAATTCAAAGGAAACATTACAAAAACAAGTAACAGGACTTGTTCATAAGTATGGGTGGAGGATGCAGGGGAGAGGTGAAATAACTAAAAATGATCTTGACTACAAAGATGGTTTTAAAAACTAATTAAGATCCTGAATGACTACGATTTCTAAATAAATTTTGACAGACTTCAAATCGTAATCAAATGCAAAGGAAAATTAATAACTTAAGATACTTAAGGGTAGGAGGGAAGGCTCCGTTTATGTATGAACTGGGTACGTATATATAAAAAACTATTATAAGTTTAAGGCTAAACATACGACAGACTGTTAGACAAAAGTATGACCAATAGAACAGACCCAACCCCAAAATTACGTTTTATGAAATTGAGAAACTATGCTAAATATCTTACTGAAACTAGCCTCAACAACACCAAAATTATCTTTTGAGTTTGACCTAAGAAAAACAAAACATAAAGCAACCTAAGTTAGGAAACGCAAAACCTCACTTGACTATGCACTTAGTTATCTCGTAAATGTAGAACCTTTCTTGTATAGTTACCTGAAAAACTAGTGGTTATCTTGTTCCATCCCCTAACAACCGATCCTCTCCTACTCTTGCTTGGCCTTCATTAAGTTCTTCGTTCTTTCTAGTTATGTCTGGAAAAGTACGCATTGCGGTTAAGTCTTCTTAAAGCACTTCCTAATCATCCAAGTCACGCTTGGCAGTTACTAATTTACGTTAATTAAAAAATAAACGTTATTCATTTCACTTCCACCTTCTGCCTTTCCTCCTTGAAATGTACATCCATTCTGGATAGCAATTTAGCATTTAATACTTAATATTGAAGATTTATTAAACTAAGGCCTAAAGAGGCTAGTCAAAATTCTGTGCTTACAAAAAAGTAAATAAAAATGAATAAAATAAACTAAGGATATGGAAATAGATAATTTAGTAAATCAAAGGCTAACTAAGTGTTGGATGTTTTAAAATGATTTGTCTAACTGTACTGCCCAAGGGATTAATCTGTAATCATTCATTGAACTAATTCAATCAAAATCAATTTTCTCAAGTGTTTCAAGCTCTCTAACTCCTTGGTACTTTAAGAAAAGGTGTAGGAATTTCATCTTTAAATACCTTGAATGTCCAAAAGTTTAACCGATTCTTTTAACTGCCATCATCAGCCGTTATGAAAAAACTGCAGAGGAAGAAGTGGTGATTTGAAGTTCGAACAGTCCTGTAAAATAGGGTACATTAGAGAGGGATATTCACAAAAAAAGAAATTGAATTAGTTTATATTCAAAATAATAAACTTTAAACTAAATATATTTCGAATCTACATTGACAAAAGAGCTTAGTTGTAATGTCATTAGCTTGAGATGTTGAAAGCCGAGTCTAGGTACACAAATTCAAACTTAGGTTGCCAATAAGAAGTTTTCCCCACCAATTTACCTGCCATTATGTTTTATCAGCAGCAGCCAAGTTAAGCATCTAATAGGTTTCATCCTTGATAACATCTTCACGCTTCCCTAACCCCTGTAAGGGTCCTTCAGGGATTGTTATGATATAGGACACTATAGGTCTTCAGAACGGCCTCCTGTCAAAGGAAATTAAGAGTACAGGCTGCTTCGATTTTGCAGAAATCAGTTTGTCAAAGGAATTACCTCATTAAAAAGTATATTTTTATAATAAAACAGTTTTACTAGTACTTACCCAGTAATTATACAGCTGTAGTTTCTACCTGTAGAAACTACAGTTGTATAATTACTGGGTAAGTTACAATAAAAAGACATTTTTATAAAGTTTTATTAGTATTTACCCATTAATTATACAGCTGTAGTTTCTACCCGAGTAAAAACTACAGTTGTATGATTACTGTGTAAGTTACACTAATAAAAATGATATTTTTATGATATATAGCTGCAGTTTCTACCGGAGTAGAAACTACAGTTGTATAATTACTGGGTAAGTTACAGTAATAAAAATTATATTTAACACAAGTTTCCTTTCGACAAGCGAATCTGGTAAAAGATATTTTAAATATTCAAGCTATGTAGAGTTGGGAATTTTGTCTGCCATAGATTATATTGCAATTTCGATACAGTAATATTCCTTTCGGGCCATCAAAGGAAAACTGGTACTTGGCTAACTTTGCTGACTAGGTCGTTTAATTCTACAACTAACTCCTTTTGACACTTGAAAGTGATCAATAAACAGTGACCAAACAAAAGTGCAACTTGTTACTTTTGATACAGTACATCGTTATGCCTGTATTATAATAAAAAAAATGAATTGACTTCCTACCCTGAAATAATTATTCACCTCGAAGTCTCTCCACTTCTTAATAAAACATTTGCGTTAATTTCAGACGCATTCTTACCTACCTATACGTGACATACATGGTTATACTTTACACCTTGTTATATCGAGCATATTCTATTATCTATCAGTTATTTTTCAGAATAACCATTGGTCCAATTAACACATAACCAATACTCTCCCAATTTATTCTTAAAATTTTTGCTAATTTCTAAGAAGGTAAAATCAGAGAACAATTTCGGTGGACAAGCGTAAACCGAACAAAACATCCGTGTAGAGAGAGAGAGAGAGAGAGAGAGAAGAGAGAGAGAGAGGAGAGAGAGAGAGAGAGAAGACTGGAGCGAGAGAGAGAGAGAGAGAGAGAGAGAGGAGAGACTGGAGCGAGTTATAGCAGAGAGAGACCCCTTACAGACCTTACAGTTCGTTCGGGTTGCCCCAGGTCCCTCAGTGTGAGGCACCTCTAATGTCTACCAGAGAGTTGCTAGTACATCTTCCGGTATATTTTGCATCTTCCAATCTTGGATGGTCTGGGATGCAGTTTAGATATTTGTCGAGCTTATTCTTAAACACATCTACGCTCACTCCTGATATACTCCTCAGATGAGCTGGCAACGCATTGAATAGACGCTGCATTATCGATGCTGGTGCATAGTGGATTAATGTCCTGTGTGCTTTCCTTATTTTTCCTGGTATAGTTTTGGGCACTATTAATCTACCTCTGCTTGTTCTTTCTGATATTTTTAGTTCCATGATGTTTTCTGCTATTCCTTCTATCTGTTTCCATGCCTGAATTATCATGTAGCGTTCTCTTCTCCTTTCTAGACTATATAATTTTAAGGATTGTAGTCTTTCCCAGTAGTCAAGGTCCTTAACTTCTTCTATTCTAGCTGTAAAGGACCATTGTACACACACTATTTGTGCAATATCCTTTTGATAATGTGGGTACCATATATTGCAATATTCAAGTGGACTACGAACATATGTTTTATAAAGCATAATCATGTTTTCAGCTTTTCTTGTTTTGAAGTGCCGTAACAACATTCCCATTTTTGCTTTACATTTTACCAACAGAATTGCTATTTGATCATTGCATAACGTTCCTATTCATCATCACACCAAGGTCTTTAATTGCTTCCTTATTTGTGATTGTCTCATTATTAGGTTCCCTATATGCATATAGCTTTCCTTCTCTGTCTCCATAATTCATTGATTCAAATTTATCAAAGTTAAATACCATCCTATTTACCTCTGCCCAATCATATACTTTAAGGTCTCTTTGTAGAGCGTTCCTATCTTCATCACATGTAATTTCTCTACTTATTCTTGTGTCATCAGCGAAACTACTCACTACCGAATCCTTAACATTACTGTCTATGTCTTCAATCATAATAACAAACAGTATTGCAGCTAACACCGTACCTTGTGGCACACCGGATATTACCTTGGCTTCATCCAATTTCTCATCGTTTGCAATAACTATCTGTTTTCTGTTGTGTAAAAATTCTTTTAACCATCTTCCTACTTTATCCACGATATTGTGTTTTCTAATTTTCTTCGCTAATATATTATGGTCTACCTTGTCAAAAGCTTTTGCAAAGTCTAGATAAACCACATCTGTTTCATTTCCGCTTTTCATATTTTTGAATATGTTCTCACGGTGGACTAACAGTTGGGTTTGTGTACTTTTTCCGGGTACGAAACCATGTTGTCCTATATTAAACAAGTTATTTTTTATTAAATGTTTCATAATATTTTTCTTCATTACCCTTTTATACACTTTCATAATATGTGATGTTAGACTCACAGGCCTATAATTACTTGCCTCTAGTCTTGATCCACTTTTGAAAGTAGGGGTGATATATGCTAATTTGTGCTCATCACAAATCTTGCCTGTATCTACACTATCTTAATAATATTGCAAGTGGCTTTGCGATAGAATGAACTACTTTCTTTAACAAAATAGCAGGAACTCCATCAGGCCCTGCAGCAGCTCCATTTTTAATTTCATTAATTGCCTGCACAATATCAGCTTCATTAATTTCTATGTCAGCTAAATATTCACTATTTTTGTCCCTTACTTCTATATCATTATCTTCATTATCTACTTCTAGGGTGTTGAATTCTCTCTCTTATATCGTTCTGCCAGTATGTTGCAAATTTCCTTTTTTTCATTTGTTAATCTCCCTTCAATTCTTAGAGGGCCTATTTCTATTCTTCTTTTATTCATCTTTTTTGTGTATGAGTATAATAGTTTGGGGGTTTTCTTGATATTTATTAGGGTTTTTTCTTCCAAGTCCCGTTTTTCATTTTCTTTTGATTGTATAATCTTTTGTTCTGCATTTTCTATCTTACTTTTTAGTTCTATAACTTTCCATGCATTTTTTTTTCTTTTGCAAGACCTTTTTTCCACTTTCTGATTTTCTGGAACAAGATCCTTCTGTCTCTTGGTATGCATGACTGATGTTTACTTTTCTTCTTCAGTATATATTTATCCACTATTTTCTCTATTTTATATAATATCTCCGTATTTACCCTTATGTCATCACTTACGAAAATGTTATCTCAATCTTTGTTTAATTCTTCATTTATTTCTGACCATTTTATATTTTTACTGTAGAAGTTGTATTTTCCATATACTTCCCACTTTTTCATTTCTTGCTTATCTCTGTTTTCACTTGCTTTGGAATTGACTGTTAATTCTATGACATTATGGTCTGAAATACTCCCATTAGAAACTTATTTCTTTAACATAATTCACCTCGTTCACAAATACTAGGTCTAAAGTATTTTCCTTTCTTGTTGGCAGGTGATTTATTTGTTGAATGTTGTATTCTAGTAGCATATCTAATAGCTTTTCGAATTGTCTCTTATCTTCTGCACTACTATTACTCTCTTTTTTATATGTATAAGTACAACCACAATCTCCTATTCGTTCTTTCCAGTCTACGAAAGGAAAGTTGAAGTCACCAGATAGGAGAATAGTCCAGTCCTTGTGATTTCTACATATATCATCCAATTTTTCTATTATTAAGTCAAACTCTTTAGTATTAGGAGGTCTATATATTACTATGTTCATTAATTTTTCAGATTCAAATTCTACTGCTATTAGTTCATTCTGAGTTACTATATTTCTCATATATTTTTCCTTTTTTTTTTTGTCTTTCCAATATATTGCGATTCCCCCTTGATTCCTATTTTTTCTATCTGATCTATAAGTTTGGAACCCTTTTATTTGATCATCATTCCCAGTCTCTTGGGAATACCAGGTTTCACTTATATTCATTATATCTATTTTTTTTCAATTTGGGTTAGTTCTTCTAAGTACTCTATTTTTCTTTTTGAGTTACTCGTAACTAAACCCTGCGCATTCATCACTATGATGGTTTGCGTGTTTTCTCCTTCATTTAACATTGGTAGTAATAAGGATTTTCCCAGGTCTCTTTCCTGTTCTGGTATGTTGTTCTGTTTTTCATTTCCAGAAATTCTGACATTTTAAAAATCCAACTTTTCCATAAATAATTTGATCTTCCTTCAAATCATAATTATTCAATTTTGTGTTCTGAATCTGGCAATTTTCTCCACGATTTCTCGCAATATCCTCTTGCATAATAAATACAGTTATTATCTCTTGAGTAGAATTTTGGAGCTGATGCTTTGAAATTTTTTGCTGACATCTCTGCATATCTCGTTGATGGCTTGCTTTTTTCTTTTACCTGATATTCTTTATTCCTCTCTTTATTTGTTTCTTTCTTATCTTGGATTTTATTACTAGATTGATTATTTGATTATGATTCATGGCTACAGGGTGCATATACATATTTACATTTTTTGTCGAACTTACATCCTTTTCCTTCTTTTAGGTTTTTGCATATTTTTGGATGCAGATCTCTGCAATCATCCTCATAGCCATCTAGGTATGCACATTTACCATAGATTTCATAGTTGTGACATACCTTAGGATGTTTGTAGTAACATCTTTCTCCAAATCTGCAATTCCCTCTTTTCAAAAGGTTGCAGACTGTCTTTTTTTGTCTATTTTTTCCTCTTTCCCGTCATTGTGTAGATCTGGGTAGAGCCTCTTCGGGATTTTCTTTTGTGTTGTCATATCGTAATTTATTTCTTTCGTAAGTATTGCTGCTTTATTGCCTCAATATGTCAGTATCAATGAGTATCTCTGCATCCATACCTTTTTATCCTTGTTCTTTGTTTTCCTTCCTTATTTTTTCTGTCATTTCAGTTTTGTTTACTTCTCTTCCGTTTTCCTCCTCTTCTTCTTCCTCCTCTTCTTCATCCTCAACTATTTGTACATTCAATCTTGATTTAATAACATTGTCTATCCATGATAGACATGTTGAACAAAATATTCTTGTATCTTTTCTCATATCTTGCATTACCTCCAGCACATTGTGGATGGGTTGGAATGTTGCATGCAGCACATTTTCTGATTAGGTTTTGTGGATTAACTATGCTAATAACTACCACCTTACACAGTTTTGCATGCCTTTTGGGACATTCTTTTTCCCTAATGCATCAAATTAGGATATTCACAACGGTTCACCTTATTTCATTTTCCCCTTTGTCGGAACTATGTTGGTTTATGTATATTTTCTTTATGAGTCTCTTGACCACTTGGATTTTATTTGGAACTTCTTCAATTATTTTCAAGATGTTTTCAGTTGATTTGTTCCAGTTAGAAGGATTATATTCTTCTAATATATCTATGAGAGAGAGAGAGAGAGAGAGAGAGAGAGAGAGAGATCGTGGTAGGTTGGAGCAAGTTATAGCACAGAGAGAGAGAGGAGAGGAGAAGAGAGAGGAGAGTATTCTTTAGCGAGAGGGAGAGAAGACAGGAGAAAGAGAGAGAGATAGAGAGAGAGAGAGGCGTGGTAGGTGGAGCAAGTTATAGTCGTGGTAGGTTGGAGCAAGTTATAGCACAGAGAGAGAGAGAGAGAGAGAGAGAGAGAGAGAGAGAGAGAGGTCTGGTAGAGCAAGTTATAGCGAGAGAGAGAGAGAGAGAGAGAGAGGAGAGAGAGTAGGTTGGAGCAATTATAGCAGGAGAGAGAGAGAGAGAGAGAGAGAGAGAGAGAGAGAGAGAGAGAGAGAGCACCAAATACTTAACTTCCAGTATGCCTTGCTAGACAGGTTTCTGTAACAATGCCTAGCAAATGAACAATTCAACTACATAAAAATGTAAACATTGAAATATACCATTCATCTCGATACTCTCAAGGAATCAAGGCTGTGCATATCGTTAACTAAAATCATAGAGTTTTCGTGACTCAAGTGAAGCATGAAACTTAATTTTCAACAAAACTAGTTAACTGTCGAGGTTAGGTTAACGTGAAAAATATTAAATGGGTAATTTTTCATAGATAGTGACCCCCACGTATTTTAACCCGGTACGTAAATATCCACCTTTTACGGCATGTTTGTTCATTAAAATCCCATTGGGATGACCATGAAAAACAAAAGACTGTAAATATAAAAGAAAATGACCCCAAAGAAATGTTAAGTCCTTGATAACTACTCTAGAAAACTCTAGTGGAGGGGGGGGGGGTGTTGCTTTTCAGTATCTGATAAGACCCTCAATTGGCTGGTTTTATTAATATATAGTCTCCTTACCGTTTTCCGAAAACACAAATTCAATGGCGACAGACTTTATGCAACTTTGATTTAATCTGTTAGATTAAGCTGGAATTTACTTGCGTCTAATATGCAAGTCTCCTTACGGCTTTCCAAAAAAATTCAATATCAATAGACTGATTGTGCAAATTTTACTTTGTTAAAAATGTAGAAAATTATTTACGCTTAAAATTAAGTCATAAGTACGCCGTTACGCAGCGCCAAGATATATCGTAAGGCAATACACGCGCGAATCTCCTATACATTTCATTACAATCCCTGTCCGAAGCTTAGTGAATACCAGATATTTCTGATTATGAAGCAAATGTAACGCTAATATCACCATTATTAGTTAAATCATTGAAAACAACTATTACTGACAGCTTACTATTTGGCGGAAATCCAAGTCTCCAATATGACAGA
This sequence comes from Macrobrachium nipponense, assembly GCF_015104395.2. Lineage (NCBI taxonomy): Eukaryota > Metazoa > Arthropoda > Malacostraca > Decapoda > Palaemonidae > Macrobrachium > Macrobrachium nipponense. Next base: position 51,063,188 of record NC_087213.1, on the reverse strand, counting down.
CGACCCGTAATGCTAGGTTAACCAATCGTTCGCAACCAATTCTGGGAGGGCGGGGGGGGGGGGGGGGGGGGGGGGGGGTGGTGAGGGGGGGGGGGGGGGGGGTGGATGGGGGGGCGGTGGGAGGGCGGGGGGTGGGGGTGTTAATTGCCGTCCAAGCTACTTTATCATAGCAATCAGAAAAGAAAGTTTTCAATTATTTTTTCATTCAACCGGTGCAAAAAAAATAAATAAATAAATAAAGGGGAAAATAAAATAATGACCAATGGTGACTGCTCACGCCAGCCACAGGTGCTGGGCCATCAACAAATCAGAAGTTATAATATATTTGTGTTATTTTTCGGTCGAAACAGCAACAAAACCCATCTATGCATCTATGGCAACCCTTCTCTAAAGTCTAAGGTTATACATACGATCGAGACAAAACAAAGGTTTTGCTACCGAGTGACATCTGAGCTGAGCTGCTAAACTTTCAGTGATATTTTCTTCATCTTTACAATATGCTCAAATGTCAGTTACGTAATATATAAATGAGGTTCAACTTATAGTAATAAATTGATTCTCGCAACTTCCCACAAAGTTCTTAGCGTCACTCACGAACACACAAATCTGAAATGTCAAAATGGTCGGTGGTGGCTTCAGGGACAAGGTGGTTCTTGGTCAGGGACCTCCTCCTCGGGCCACAAATCCGGATACTTAGCCGTATGTTTGACAGAATAAGTATGGACACAAACCCTTCTGTCGATTCCCACTCCTATTCATTAGAAGCAACAATTGTCGATAAAATAACCATGGACCGGAAGTAAAGGGGAAGATAGCCGCCAAACCCAAAAAATCAACCGATCTGTAATGCATCATGCTGTGATCGGAAATAAGGTATTTCTATATAAGCATTCCGCATAACCGCATCGTTCGTCCCAGCGAATACGAAAGCCACCAGGAATTGGGGCGTCAAATGTATTTCGCCGTGTTTAGTACGAGCCCCTGGGGGTTATTACAGCCGTCCGAATAAATATTACTTAAAATTCTTGTTCAAGGGGTGAAACTGCACAGAAAAACCGCAACTGCCAGTCTAGGCCGCCGCGGAATAGTAATATAGATCTACCAAAATCCATAATTGGGTATATGAGCACGGCTGTATTTATCAAAATAACTGGTAAAAAATTTGAGCTTTCGATCGCATTTACGCGACGGTCCTCTTCAGTCGTCGTGCACACAGTACAAAGCTCTTACAATAATGTATCATGATCAATACAGCCTTCCTCAATATACATAACTGGATTTCCACTTAACAATTAAAGTGTTCATAGCTGATAAATTACGCGAAGGCTAAAGTAATGCTTAACTTCTGTAGTATGCAACAAAAAATCGTACACCAAAACCCTAACATTACTTAAGGGGCTTTACTAATGTTTGTATTTTAATTACAGCCCTACTTAATATACATAACTGAATTTTCACTTTAAACTTTATAGTTGATAAGTTACGTTATGGATTAATTAATATTTAACTTCTGTAATATGCAACAAAAAATCGCACCCCAAAACTAACATTACTCAGTGGTCCTTACTAATAATTTTTGTATTTTCATACAGCCTTACTCAATATACGTAACTGGATTTTCACTTATTAACAATGGAAGTGTTTATAGTTGATAAATTACGTAGAGGATTAAGTAATGCTTAACTTGCGTAGTATGCAACGAAAATTCGTACACCAAAACTAACATTACTTAGGGGGCCTTACTAATGATGTTTGTATTTTGATAAATACAACCTTACTCATACGTAACTGGATTATTTATTAACAATGAAGTGTTTATAGTTGTAAATTACGTTAAGGATTAAGTAATGCTTAACTTCTTAATGAAAAAGTTAATAGCTGATAAATTACGTTAAGGATTAAGTAATGCTTAACTTGATAAAAATGTTTATAGCTGATAAATTACGTCAAAGATTAAGTAATGCTTAACTTGCGTAGTATGCAACAAAATATTGTACGCCAAAACTATCATTGGGGGTGGGGGTGGGGGGGCTTACAAATATCGCCTACCGCCATCACGGGACATTCTGGTACAATCTTACTAGTTTTATGAAACTAGTATCCAAACCTCTCCTATATTCCAATAGAGGTTATATAAGCAGCCATGTGGTGGTGGTGGTGGTGGTGGTATATTTCCCCACAAAACCATTCCACTCTGGGGTCCGGGGGTGGCACCCTTTTCCATACTTAGCCAACAAATTATTACACTACATACGTACGGATGTGACCTTTATTCAGATTTACCCGATGTAGAATTACCGGAATTAAGACTCACTTAACTTTCAACTTTCTGTAACAATGAAATCTTTTCCATATTTAGCCAAAAAATTGTTACACTACATACGTACGGATGTGACCTTTATCTAAATTTACCCTCTGTAGAATGACCGAAATCTGAGTGTCTCACTTTTCACTTTTAAAACTTCAACAATGAAACTAACAGCATGACATCGAGCATGTATTGCCGCTTCCTGTCCGCTACAGCTTCATTAATTCGTAACTTAAACCCTATCTCCGGTCCAAATTCACAGCAAACTCTGGTTTTGTCAAGGTTTTGTTAAACCAGGGAATAAGTGGCGTAAATTAATGCACTATATGCAATTTTAAGAGAAATTTTGGTTCCGCTCTAAAATTAGGACTCAAAACTGTCAGAAAAGGTATTTGGCCCCCATCTGAAATGAGGGCGACCTTAAGTTAGGACTAGATACTCAAAAAAGGTAATTCTAGACTAACTCAGCACGGAGTACATCGAACGTTCCCGTAATTACGACAGCCACCAGGGATTGGGGCGTCAAATTTTTAAGTCGTGTTTAGTACTAGCCCCAAAAAAGGACGATAAATTCCTAATAACCCAAATACTATAGGAAACTAACACTGAAATACCCGACGCGGAGTTATGAGATCTACCCAAACTTAAAAAACCACAGATTTATGGTATTACTAAAAACACCTGTCAAAAGAACCTAATACTTATGGTAGAAAAAAAACGCTAAAATAATTTGAGACTTATGATATCAATGAAAATACATGACATAACCTGAAACTTATGGTAGGAACAATGGAAAAACCTAAGACTTTGGTAGGACTGAGAAAACCTCTTTAATACAAAACTCTTGGAAGGACAAAAAAAACCTGTTAAAAACCTAAGTTATGGTAGGAGTGAAACCACCTACGATTTATATTAAGACTTAAAATTCCTTTTAAAAAACTCCGTAACTTTATGGTGGCACTGAAAACACGTCAAAAAATAAACCAGGACTTATGGTAGCCAAAAATAGAAAAACTGACTTACGGTAGCAAAAAAGAGAAAAAAAAAACAGGACTTACGATAGCAAAATAGAAAAAAATAGGACTTACGGTAGCAAAAAAGAAAAAAACTAGGACCTACAGTAAAAAAACTAGAAAAAAGGACGGCTACAGGTAGCAAAATAGAAAAAAACTAGGACATACGGTAGCAAAAAAGAAAAAAAACTAGGACTTACGGTAGCAAAAAAAAAAACAAAAAAACTAGGACTACGGTAGCAAAAAAAAAAAAAAAAAAAAAAACTAGGACTTACGGTAGCAAAAAAGAAAAAAAAAAAACTAGGACTTACGGTAGCAAAAAAAAAAAAAAAAAAAAAACTAGGACTTACGGTAGCAAAAAAGAAAAAAAAAAAACTAGGACTTACAGTAGCAAAAAAAAAAACCCAAAAGAAACTAGGACTTAAGGTAGTAAAAAAGAAAAAAACTAGGACTTACGGTAGCAAAAGAGAAAAAACTGACTTACGGTAGCAAAAAAGAGAAAAAAAAACAGGACTTACGATAGCAAAAAAGAAAAAAACTAGGACTTACAGTATCGAAAAAGAAAAAACTAGGACATACAGTAGCAAAAAAAGAAAAAAACTACGTTACGATAGCAAAAAAGATAAAAACTAGGACTTACAGTGCAAAAAATAAAAAACTAGGGACTTATGGTAGCAAAAAAGAAAAAACTAGGACTTAGGAAGCAAAAAAGAAAAAAACTAGGACTTACGGTAGCAAAAAAGGAAAAAACTAGGAATACAGTAAGCAAAAAAGAAAAAAAAACTACGACTTACGATAGCAAAAAAGGATAAAAACTAGGACTTACAGTTGCAAAAAATAAAAAACTAGGACTTATGGTAGCAAAAAAGAAAAAACTAGGACTACGGAGTAGAAAAGAAAAACATAGGACTTACAGTAGCAAAAAGAAAAAACTAGGACTTACAGTAGCAAAAAAAAGGAAAAACGAAAAAAACTAGGACTTACGGTAGCAAAAAAGAAAAAAAACTAGGACTTACAGTAGCAAAAAAGAAAAAAAACTAGGACTTATGGGAGCAAAAAAGAAAAGGATGTACGGTAGCAAAAAGGAAAAAAAAAACTAGGACTTATGGTAGCAAAAACAAAAAGAAAAAAAACTATGGAACTTACGGTAGCAAAAAAGAAAAAACTAGGACTTACGGCAGCAAAAAAGAAAAAAAAAAACTAGGAGTTATAGTAGCAAAAAAGAAAAAACTAGGACTTACGGTAGCAAAAAAAAAAAAAAAAAAAACTAGGACTTACGGTAGCAAAAAAAGAAAAAACTAGGACTTACGGTAGCAAAAAAGAAAAAAAAACCAGGAGTTATGGTAGCAAAAAAGAAAAAAACTAGGACTTACGGTAGCCAAAAAAAACCCAAAAAACTAGGACTTACGGTAGCCAAAAAAAAAAACTAGGACTTACGTTAGCAAAAAAAAAAGAAAAAAAAGCAGGACTTACGGTAGCAAAAAGAAAAAAGAAAAAAAAAACAGGACTTACGGTAGCCAAAAAAAAAACAAAAAAAACTAGGACTTACGGTAGCCAAAAAAAAAAAACTAGGACTTACGGTAGCCAAAAAAAAAAGAAAAAAAAAGCAGGACTTACGGTAGCAAAAAAAGAAAAAAAAAGTAGGACTTACGGTAGCAAAATAGAAAAAAAACTAGGACTTACGGTAGCAGAAGAAAAAATTAGGACTTACGGTAGCAAAAAGAAATAACTGACTAACGGTAGCAAAAAAGAGAAAAAAACAGTACTTACGATAGCAAAATAAAAAAAAATAGGACTACGGTAGCAAAAAAGAAAAAAAAAACTAGGTCCTAAGGTAGCAAAAAAGAAAAAACTAGGACTTAAACAGTATTTCCCCCGAAAAAACCCGGTCCCAAAAAAAACCAAAACTCGGAAGTTATGGTAGGGGAAAAAAGCAAAAAAAACACTAGGACTTACGGTCGCCAAAAAACTCGGGCCCCAAAAAAAACATCGGCCTTACCGGTAAGCAAAAAAGTCCCCAAAAAAAAACTAGGACTTACGGTAGCAAAAAGAAAAGAACTCGGGACTACCCCTGGTTTAAGCAAAAAAGAAAAACTGACTTACGGTTTTCTGCCCCCCCCACAAAAAGAAAATAAAAAAAAACAGGGACTACGATAGGAAAATAGAAAAAAAACTAGGACTACAGTAGCCAAAAACAGAAAAAAAACTAAGGACGTACGGTAGCAAAAACGAAAAAAAAACAGGACTTACAGTAGCAAAAAAGAAAGAAAGTAGGACTTACGGTAGCAAAAAAAAAAAAATAAATAACTAGGACTTACGTTAGCAAAAAAAAAAATAAATAAAATAACTAGGACTTACGGTAGCAAAAAAAAAAAAAAAAAAAAAAAAAAACTAGGACTTATGGTAGCAAAAAGAAAACACACTGACTTACGGTAGCAAAATAGAAAAAAACGACTTACGGTAGAAAAAAGAAAAAAACTAGGACTTACAGTAGCAAAAAAGAGAAAAAACTAGGACTTACAGTAGCAAAAAAGAAAAAAAATAGGACTTACGGTAGCAAAAAAGAAAAAAAAAAAAAACAGGACTTTCGGTAGCAAAAAAGAAAAAAAAACTGACTTACGGTAGTAAAAAAAACAACAACTAAGACTTACAGTAGCAAAAAAAAAAAAAAAAAAAAAACGACTTACAGTAGCAAAAAAAAAAAAAAAAAAAAAAAAACATCGAACTTGTGGTATCAAAAAAGAAGAAAAAAAAGACTAGGACTTGCGGTAGAAAAAAAAACTAGGACTTACGGTAGCAAAAAAGAAAAAACTAGGACTTATGGTAGCAAAAAAAAAAAAAGGACTAGGACTTACAGTAGCAAAAAGAAAAAAAAACTAGGACTTACGGTAGCAAAAAAAAGAAAAAAAACTAGGACTTCCGGTAGCAAAAAAGAAAAAACTAGGACTAACGGTAGCAAAAAAGAAAATAACTAGGACTTACGGTAGCAGAAAAAAAAAACTAGGACTTACGGTATCAGAAAAGAAAAAACTAGACTACGGTATCAAAAAAGAACAAACTAGGACTTACTAAAGTGAAAAGAAAAAAACTAGGACTTACGGTAGCAAAAAAGAAAAAAACTAGGACTTACGGAAGTAAAAAAGAAAAAACTAGGACTTGATGGTAGCAAAAAAGAAAAAGAAAAAACTAGGACTTACAGTAGCAAAAGAGAAAAAAAACTAGGACTTACAGTAGCAAAAAAAGAAAAAAAACTAGGACTTACGGTAACAAATAAGAAAAAAAAACTAGGAAGTACAGATGCAACAAATTAAGACTAGGAATTACAGAGCAAAAAAAAAAAAAAAAAAAAATTACATGGTAGCAAAAAAGAAAATGACGTACAGCAGCAAAAAAGGAAAAAAAAACAAAACTAGGACTTACGGCAGCAAAAAAGAAAAAAAAACTGGGACTTACGGTAGCAAAAAAAAAAAAAGAAAAAAAAAGGACTTAAAAACACTTAATTGCTTTAACCTTTCTCTGTTCGCTGCGAATTCACGACACTATACATATAACGATGCATTATAAGCCTAAAGAGATTGTTTATTAGTGTTAAAGACACGGCTAAAAACAGTTTGGGAGCCTTAAATAATTCGCCACTACTTCCAGGCTCTTGAAACCTAAGCCTACAATGACACTGAAAATAACCTAAGCTTTATATATTATTTAAAATACATTAAAAACACCAAACGTTTAGATAAAAACCAATGTCTGCCTTGGAAAGACAATGGCTCGAGCTCGGGCAAAATAACACCATTTTAATCACAAAAAAACCAAAACTATTTCGGGTACTTTCATCTTGAAACTTCTTTCCTCTTCTAAAGCAGATGTCAAATGTTTTCAAACAATAACAGGGCGCCCAATCGTCCCCTTTCAAACACGGAGAGAACACATACTGCCAAGGAGTCTGGAGAAGGATAGTATTTTTCTACCATGTCAAGGAATCTGGAGAGAGACGTATTTTTCAATTTCAAATTCAAAAAATTTATTGACAAACAAAAAGTATTTTTCAACTGTGTCAAGGAGTCTGGAGAATCAAGGAGTCTGGGAGAAGGACAAATTTTTCTACCATGTCAAGGAATTATTATTTAATAAATTTATTACGCCCAAAGACGTCAAAACAAAGTTACATATTGTTGTTTCTTCCGCGTTTGGCGAAAGACTGGTTTGTCTTTTCTTCTGACGACTGTAGTTCGTAAGCATTACTGGTTCCTTCTTTTCTTTTCTTCTCTCCTATGTTGTATCTTAGTAGAGTGGTTCTTCTTAGAATAAAGGAGATGATTCAAAGGTATAAGTTGATAACATACAACAACTTTATTTCTCAACTCCATTACAAGAGAGATAGTTCGGTCATGAGGACCGTTCCGTTTGATCACTAGAAATGAACTGAATACTTAGAGCATCACGTCGATAGCGAATACTAGCTCTATCTCAGCGATTCACATAAAAAACATATGTAGTCCGCGGTCGGAAGTTACAAGTTTCCGGCGCAGGTTAACAGGTCAACCGCTTCCCATGGAAGGTGTTATGAAAAAGTTGACAAAGATATAAATCGATGATGTTTTCAAAGAAACTTAAACCAGGCTACTGCAGGCATTGCACCGCGTGATCTAGATTTGTCTTAGTCACGGTATGGACGCTCCTAATTCACCAATGACCCCTCAGGTCATGGATTCTATTTCAGATATGTAATTATCTGTTTCAAAACATGTATTTATTACATTAGGCTCGGACAGCTACCATTCAAGCCTTGAATAACAAAAAGTTACTTTAAACATGGTTTCTTAGGAGTGTGCTCGTAACATATGTTTAGATATAATCATAACAAGTGATTAAATGTATAAAAAGGTTCTGTTACATACCCTTTTTGGACATAATCATAAATAAAGAGAAATGCATGGAAAATATAGATCCATGTTTGATAATGATGATTATTGGGTACCAAAAAACTAGGACTTACGGTAACAAATAAGAAAAAAAACTAGGACTTACAGTAGCAAAAAAGAAAAAAAAAAAAAAAAACTAGGACTTACGGTAACAAATAAGAAAAAAAAACTAGGACTTACAGTAGCAAAAAAGAAAAAAAAAAGAAAAAAAAACTAGGACTTACGGTAACAAATAAGAAAAAAAATACTAGGACTTACAGTAGCAAAAAAGAAAAAAAAACTAGGACTTATGGTAGCAAAAAAGAAAATGACGTACAGCAGCAAAAAAGGAAAAAAAAAAAAAAAAAAAAACTAGGACTTACGGTAGCAAAAAAGAGAAAAAAACTGGGACTACGGTAGACAAAAAGAAAGAAAGAAAAAAAGGACTTTTGGTAGCAAAAAAAGAGAAAAAATAACTTGGACTTTCTCGACAGGATAGGCTTTAGAAAAAAAAAACTAGGACAAAACGGACTCGGTAGCAAAAAAGAAAAAAAAATAGGACTTTCGGTAGAAACAAAAAAGAAAAAAAAACTAGGACTTACGGCAAAAAAACAAAAAAGAAAAAACTAGACTATGGTATCAAAAAAAGAAAAAACTAGGGACTTATGGTAGCAAAAAGAAAAAACTAGACTTACGGTAGCAAAAAAGAAAAAAAAACTGGACTTAAGGTAGCAAAAAAGAAAAAAAAACTTGACTTACGGTAGCAAAAAAAAAAAAAAAAAAAAAAAAACCAGCTTACGGTAGCAAAAAAAGAAAAAAAAACTAGGACTTACCGTAGGCAAAAACAAAAAACTAGAACTTACGGTAACAAAAAAAAAAAAAAAAAAAAAAAAAAAAAAAACTTGGACTTACAGTAGCAAAAAAAAAAAAAAAAAAAAAAAAAAAAAAAAAAAAGGAATTTTAATTTTGGTAGCAAACAAAGAAAAAAAGAAAAACTAGGTCCTAAGGTAGCAAAAGACAAAAAAAAATAATAGGACTTTCGGTAGCAAAAAAAAAAAAAAAAAAACTAGGACTTACGGTAGCAAAAAAGAAAAAAAACAACTAGGACTTATGGTAGCAAAAAAGAAAAAAAAACTAGGACTTACGGTAGCAAAAAAGAAAAAAAAAAGCTAGGACTTATGGTAGCAAAAAAGAGAAAAAAAGGAAAAAAAAAGGTAAATTACAGTTTCAACCATTATGGGAAAAACTGGAATAATAATATTTTTGTTGCATCAGAAATAATGTAGTTCCAACGGATTTAACATTTATTTTGACTGCAAAACCATCCGATTTAGAGATTTACTATGTAATTGGAGTTAAAAAAAAAAACGAGTTTTTCCAGAAAAGGTAAATGGTCCAGGAGAAGGCCGCATCCGTTTTTCAAGTATTAACGACGAAAAACGGCAACAAACGACCAGATTGGTGTTACACATCACATAGAAACATGAGGAAATGAAAAAAAAAAGAAACTAAGAGTTACTCTTACACACAAAATCTAAGCATAAACCTACTACTTCAATTATGGGGGATCCCAGTGGGAAGCGGGGTTTTTGGGTGGGGGGAGGAGGAGAAAAGTGATTTTCGGGGCACTACCGAACCTAATACAACCACCTAACCTTACCTAGGGCCCTGTACCCCTACCTAGGCCTAGCGGGGGGGTGGCGGGGGCTCCGCCCCCCCTGCGACCCCCCCTTAAGGCCATACCCAACATCCATCAAATCAAATCCAAAGTGATGGTACTGCTGTATACATCGTTATACTACCACCATTATAATATACTCTAGAAATTAATGAAGCTTACCTTAAACTGTTGGTTGATAAAGATGTGCTGCTGCTTTGAGGAAAACGTGAAGCCGTTGCAAGGTTCCTTGACATGCAACTTAAAGTAGGAAGTAGCCAGGTACCCGACGACCACATTGCACTGCAAACAATTGGTAGGAAATCGAAGGTCTGTCAAAATTAATGCCAGAAGGGCAGCCACTGCCTCTGCCATAGCTACAAGAAGACAAAATGCCGTTTTTTTGCTTAATTATTAGAGTATTCAGTCAAACAAGGATAGCAGTGGACACTAGACAGGTAACTTTTTTACTCCGATGAAATGCTAGTGAAACTTAGTTTTCGACTAAAGTCGTTCGTAATTGGTTATGAAACCCGTGACGTCATAACGATGTCACACCTCTCAGCCAATCAATGAGTAACTGGAACTGCTTTTGTTTGCGTAAGAAAGTACGTTAGAGGGCTCATTAAAAGTAAACATTACCATAGAGGAAACACCTCTCCCGACTTAGGAAAAATTCGAGGTAAAACTAAATTTTTTTTTTTCTCTGTAAGTATGCATTAGCGACAATAATGTATTGAGAAGAAGTGTTTTTGTTATCACGTGCTTTACTCGGGAAAAATATCAATATAATAGATTTTCCCATAATGGTTGAAACTGTAATAATACAAAACAAAAAACTAGGACTTATGGATAGCAAAAAAATAAAAAAAACTAGGACTACCGTAGCAAAAAAAAAAAAAAAAAAAAAAAAACTGGACTACAGTAGCAAAAAAAAAAAAAAAAAAAACTAGGACTGACGGTAGGAAAAAAAAACTAGGACTTATGTTAGCAAAAAGACTGATTACGGAAGCAAAAAAAAAAAAAAATAGGACTTACGTTACGGTAGCAAAAAAAAAAAAAAACTAGGACTTGTAAGGACATGAAAAACCACCTAAGCCTCATGGTCGAAAAAACACATTTACACACCAGTGATATGAACAAGTTTGAAGGAATTCCTTTATAATGTTTTTTCGAAAACACTTCACTCGGCAGACATTAACAGTTCATTTTTTCCTTGTCAGAATTGGTAATAACTAGTTTAACGAAAAGGCCAATCTGGGTTGCAGAGACGGAACTCACTTCAAAAGTCACGTATGAAGAATTTTCGTTGTTTAAATCCAATAAAGCCTACCTTACTTTGTATTTGAAAGTTTACTACGATGCTCAGATAACTGCTATGTTTAATTGTCAATGGACGAACACATACTAGCGAGAGATTTTTTTACGTTCCAGAAAATGACAATGGTAACGTGACGTTATTTGCAGCCTGTCTTAACACTACATAAATTTTCAGGAAAATTTTCAAAATAGAAGTCATACGTTAACATCCTTGCATGACATATCCACATTGTAGCCTCAACCTCTGCAACTTAAAAACACTTAATTGCTTTAACCTTTCTCTGTTCGCTGCGAATTCACGACACTATACATATAACGAATGCATTATAAGCCTAAGAGATTGTTTATTAGTGTTAAAAGACACGGCTAAAAAACAGTTTGGGAGCCTTAAATAATTCGCCACTACTTCCAGGCTCTTGAAACCTAAGCCTACAATGACAACTGAAAATAACCTAAGCTTTATATATTATTAAAATACATTAAAAACACCAAACGTTTAGATAAAAACCAATGTCTGCCTTGGAAAGACGATGGCTCGAGCAAAATAACACCATTTTAATCACAAAAAACCAAAACTATTTCGGGTACTTTCATCTTGAAACTTCTTTCCTCTTCTAAAGTAGACTGTCAAATGTTTTCAAACAAAAACAGGGCGCCCAATCGTCCCCTTTCAAACACGGAGAGAACACATACTGCCAAGGAGTCTGGAGAAGGATAGTATTTTTCTACCATGTCAAGGAATCTGGAGAGAGACCGTATTTTTCAATTTCAAATTCAAAAAATTTATTGACAAACAAAAAGTATTTTTCAACTGTGTCAAGGAGTCTGGAGAATCAAGGAGTCTGGAGAAGGACAAATTTTCTACCATGTCAAGGAATTATTATTTAATAAATTTATTACGCCCAAAGACGTCAAACAAAGTTACATATGTTGTTTCTTCCGCTTTGGCGAAAGACTGGTTGTCTTTTCTTACGACTGTAGTTCGTAAGCATTACTGGTTCCTTCTTTTCTTCTCTCCTATGTTGTATCTTAGTAGAGTGGTTCTTCTTAGAATAAAGGAGATGATTCAAACAGATAAGTTGATAACAGTACAACAACTTTATTTCTCAACTCCATTACAAGAGAGATAGTTCGGTCATGAGACCGTTCCGTTTGATCACTAGAAATGAACTGAATACTTAGAGCATCACGTCGATAGCGATACATTAGCTATCTCAGCGATTCACATAAAAAACATACGTAGTCCGCCGGCTCGGAAGTTACAAGTTTCCGGCGCAGGTTAACAGGTCAACCGCTTCCCATGGAAGGTGTTATGAAAAGTTGACAAAGATATAAATCGATGATGTTTTCAAACAAACTTAAACCAGGCTACTGCAGGCATTGCACAGCGTGATCTAGATTTGTCTTAGTCACGTAGGACGCTCCTAATTCACCAATGACCCCTCAGGTCATGGATTCTATTTACAGATATGTAATTATCTGTTTCAAAACATGTATTTATTACATTAGGCTCGGACAGCTACCATTCAAGCCTTGAATAACAAAAGTTACTTTAAACATGGTTTCTTAGGAGTGTGCTCGTAACATATGTTTAGATATAATCATAACAAGTGATTAAATGTATAAAAAGGTTCTGTTACATACCCTTTTTGGACATAATCATAAATAAAGAGAAATGCATGGAAATTATAGATCCATGTTTGATAATAATGATTATTGGGTACCAAAAAAAATTAAAAGGTTAACATGTATACATGAAGATTATGGTAATAGGTAACCTGATTAAGAATAGCGGTTACTGAGTAAACACAAACGTGATCATGGATAATTGTTAAAGAGTACTTGTCACTCCTTGTAATATATAAATATAATTGTACAATTGTATAATAGTATAAGTGTGCACAAATTAATACATAGGGCTTCAATATTTTATTAGGTGCCCGAAAAATACCTTTAGGAGTATATTAATATATAATATATTGGGCTACAATATTTTATTAGGTGCCCGAAAAATACTTTTAACTGTTCAAATGCAAAGGCTTGAGTCTTTCTTGTCCTACATATTGCCAGCATACAGACCGCTTTTCACACACAACACAATTCCAGACAATTTTCCTAGGCACGAAGTGAAATGGCCAGTTTCAGACGGCCCTGAATGTATACGCTTTTAACGCAACAGGAATGTCGTCTGGACGCGACAACACGTTTCCTTGAAGATCTTTCTGTGTACGCCTCAACCTCCACGCCCATTGAGATCCCAAGATGTTTAGTCCAGCAAAAATAAGCGGGTTGCGACGTTCGAGAGTATTGTGCCGCACAGACCACATCAGCAAGTCCCGAGCAAGTTCCTCTGCCTCAGCGGTTTTATTTTGCACGTTGTAAGATAACATTTCCGGTTTTGATTCTTGGAGATATGTGATAACAGTCACTCAAACGTCGATGTTGATGCTTGTATGCTTTTCGATGAAGGACATATCTTCGTCTTCATAGAATGTTTACAGTTGCGTTGATTGAAGATCCCGTTTCCTCAGTTTATTATTGACTTAAAGCTGGAAGTTGATGTTTCAAGTTCTTCGGTCGGCTGATATGGTTCTTGTTAATGTTAGTCTTCTTTGATGCTGCCACCATTGTTGTTTCTTCCGCTTTGGCGAAAGACTGGTTGTCTTTTCTTACGACTGTAGTTCGTAAGCATTACTGGTTCCTTCTTTTCTTCTCTCCTATGTTGTATCTTAGTAGAGTGGTTCTTCTTAGAATAAAGGAGATGATTCAAACATATAAGTTGATAACAGTACAACAACTTTATTTCACAACTCCATTACAAGAGAGATAGTTCGGTCATGAGACCGTTCCGTTTGATCACTAGAAATGAACTGAATACTTAGAGCATCACGTCGATAGCGATACATTAGCTATCTCAGCGATTCACATAAAAAACATACGTAGTCCGCCGGCTCGGAAGTTACAAGTTTCCGGCGCAGGTTAACAGGTCAACCGCTTCCCATGGAAGGTGTTATGAAAAGTTGACAAAGATATAAATCGATGATGTTTTCAAACAAACTTAAACCAGGCTACTGCAGGCATTGCACAGCGTGATCTAGATTTGTCTTAGTCACGTAGGACGCTCCTAATTCACCAATGACCCCTCAGGTCATGGATTCTATTTACAGATATGTAATTATCTGTTTCAAAACATGTATTTATTACACATATTAGCAGTTACATACAGTACATCAGAAATCAACAGAAAAAAAATTACAGCATTGAATCATCGGTATATCAGTTACAAAATATCATATAGGAGATCGTATTCTATTAACACAACAACTGCAACAGACAGTTTAGCAGCCACCAAAGTGAGGATGATGAGTCAAAATTACGTCTAGGTGGTCATCTTTGAGTAAATATTGGCAGGTTTGAAGTAAATTTTGTCCTTGCGGTAACAGATTCCTGACAGTGGGGCAATGAAGGCAGTAGTGTTCAAGGTTATTGACATTAGCAAGGTTACACAGTTTACATGAGGTGTAGTGTGGTATATATAGTGTCTGTCCAACCTGCCACACAGGACGATATCCCAACCTTATTCTGGCACTTCCGACATTATGCCTACTCACCATGAGTCCACGTCGCCGGTACTTGTGACGGCTCTGCAGAAAGTTATCATGATGTATGGAAACACTAGTGCCCCTCTCTGCATCCCTACGCTGTACTGTACAGGCAAAAGCGGCTGAATATATTCTATGTTTAAGGCAGCGAAGTGAGGGCTCAACATATCTGTCATCAAGGTCCAGCGTGCAGGCAGCTTTAGCAAGACTGTCCACCATGTCATTCCCAGCAAGCCCAATATGGGAGGGCATCCACATGAAGGACAAGACAAGCGAGGCATTGTAAGCAGCAACGAGTTGACACAATATGTCTCGCACAACACGTCCACAGCTGGGCCTAGAAGATGTCAGTGCCTGGAGTGCAGATTTGGAGTCACAGCTCACCAATCCATTCACATTTCTTCTAACAAGTAGGGTTACTGCATCCCATATACCTTGAAGTTCTCAAGGAATCAGGAGAAAGACAGTATTTTTCAATATTTTCCAACTGTGTCAAGGAGTCTGGAGAATCAAGGAGTCTGGAGAAATGAATCACCGAGGTCTGGAGAAGGACGAAAGCAATTTTCAACTATTTTTCAACTGTGTCAAGGAATCTAGAGAAGGACAGTATTTTTCAACTGTTTCAAGGAATCTGGAGAAAGGGCAGTAGTTTTCAGCCGTGTCAAGGAGTCTGGAGAAGGACAGAATTTTTCAACAGAGATCAACGGAGTCTGGAGTAAGGACAGAATTTTCAACAGAGTCTAGGAGTCTGGAGAAGGACAGAATTTTTCGACAGAGTCAAGGAGTCTGGAGAAGGACAAAATTTTTCAACAGAGTCAAGGAGTCTGGAGAAGGACAGAATTTTTCGACAGAGTCAAGGAGTCTGGAGAAGGACAGAATTTTTCAACAGAGTCAAGGAGTCTGGAGAAGGACAGAATTTTTCAACAGAGTCTAGGAGTCTGGAGAAGGACAGAATTTTTCGACAGAGTCAAGGAGTCTGGAGAAGGACAAAATTTTTCAACAGAGTCAAGGAGTCTGGAGAAGGACAGAATTTTTCGACAGAGTCAAGGAGTCTGGAGAAGGACAAAATTTTTCAACAGAGTCAAGGAGTCTGGAGAAGGACAGAATTTTTCAACTGAGTCAAGGAGTCTGGAGAAGGACAGAATTTTTCAACAGAGTCAAGGAGTCTGGAGAAGGACAGAATTTTTCAACTGAGTCAAGGAGTCTGGAGAAGGACAGTATTCTTCAACCGTGAATATGACGTCACAGCTAAATTCAGAGACATCTGATGGTAATTCCAGCAGCTGAAATGAGGACTGATTGCACAAAAACATTACAGTGCGACGTTTCTTAATATATATTTTATAAATAACAATTCGACAAGTGCAGGAAAAAGGTCATGATAACTGAAAAATTCAAGGGGACGATTAAAGACCACAACAGAACAGAACATAGAAGAACACTCTAATTTGCAACCAGTGTGTTTAGAGGAAAGTTGAAGAGTAAACAATTTATTTTGTTATTTGGACGACAGTAAGATTGCTTTTCCTACAAATAATTGTTTTCCCGTATGAACATCATGTTTTTTTTTTTTTTTTTGAAAAAACACCACTAATCATGTTTCGCCTTCAGTTGGATGCTATATTCCATGTGAAATTTAGGTTTCTGCTGGCTTAGACTAATAATTCGAAGTTAATGTGCTTATTTTTCTTGCTGCCAATTTTGTTGTTACTATTTATCAACCAGAACTTCTGCATTCTAATTAAATGGTGAATATTATATAAAAAAGAAAAGCCAGCCTTTATAGGTCTAGTGAAACTATGAAGTTAAATAAAGTCGTTTTCAACACCAAACTGAAAGGCAGAGGAATGAAGTTATTTAGGTTAGTATACCATCGACTCTTTACTCTTTGACATCATCAAAGAAAACGAGTTTCAAGGGACCCTTCCTTAATTGTTATATTCCCAAACGCATTAACTTGAAATGAAAAAATGAAGCACATTCACTGACCTAATCGTTAATTTATTCCATTTATCGTCTTAGTTTTAATAACCAAAATCAACCATGTATCACATGAATTATTTTCTAATCAAATTCTGTTCGGGAAAGTAAAATAACTGAGCAAATATAGATAACACAAGGTCTATTGTTGGGCTCAAACGTAGTTTCTCTAACTCCAAATCGTACTCTGTTTAATAACATAAACAAACAACCAAGAATCTCTAAGACGAAGAGGTAGATTAAACTATAATGACTTTATAGTTACGCTATAATTATAATTATAATATATGAGCGTCACGAAAACGAACTTATACAAGAGTTATTGCTATGTGCGTCTGTGTGGTTACAGTGATAAAAAACATTGTAAATGGCCCCTGTGGTGGGCTTATTCCATATGAATAGGGTTCATCATCTGATATAATAATAATAATAATAACAATAATAATAATAACAATAACAACAATAACAACAATAATAACGAATAATAACAATAATAATAATAATAATAATAATAATCAATAATAATAATAATATAATAATAATAATAATAATAATAATAATAATAATAATAATAATAATAATTTTTTTAATGTGTATAAGATTGTCTTTAAGTGATATTTCACTGAGATATAAATATTATCAATCAGATTTTTACCATGTTACTTGTAGCTGTGGAAAATGCATCTATTGTTTAAGTGATCTAAGTTCAGCCAAGTTCATGTGAGCTTTAGGTGAATACTTTCAACTTTCTGTAACAATGAAATCTTTTCCATATTTAGCCAAAAAATTGTTACACTACATACGTACGGATGTGACCTTTATCTAAATTTACCCTCTGTAGAATGACCGAAATCTGAGTGTCTCACTTTTCACTTTTAAAACTTCAACAATGAAACTAACAGCATGACATCGAGCATGTATTGCCGCTTCCTGTCCGCTACAGCTTCATTAATTCGTAACTTAAACCCTATCTCCGGTCCAAATTCACAGCAAACTCTGGTTTTGTCAAGGTTTTGTTAAACCAGGGAATAAGTGGCGTAAATTAATGCACTATATGCAATTTTAAGAGAAATTTTGGTTCCGCTCTAAAATTAGGACTCAAAACTGTCAGAAAAGGTATTTGGCCCCCATCTGAAATGAGGGCGACCTTAAGTTAGGACTAGATACTCAAAAAAGGTAATTCTAGACTAACTCAGCACGGAGTACATCGAACGTTCCCGTAATTACGACAGCCACCAGGGATTGGGGCGTCAAATTTTTAAGTCGTGTTTAGTACTAGCCCCAAAAAAGGACGATAAATTCCTAATAACCCAAATACTATAGGAAACTAACACTGAAATACCCGACGCGGAGTTATGAGATCTACCCAAACTTAAAAAACCACAGATTTATGGTATTACTAAAAACACCTGTCAAAAGAACCTAATACTTATGGTAGAAAAAAAACGCTAAAATAATTTGAGACTTATGATATCAATGAAAACACATGACATAACCTGAAACTTATGGTAGGAACAAGGGAAAAACCTAAGACTTTTGGTAGGACTGAGAAAACCTCTTTAAAACAAACTCTTGGTAGGACAAAAAACCTGTTAAAAACCTAAGTTATGGTAGGACTGAAACCACCTAGGATTTATATTAAGACTTAAAATCCCTTTTAAAAAACCTGTAACTTTATGGTAGCACTGAAAACACGTCAAATAAACCCAGGACTTACGGTAGCCAAAAATAGAAAAACTGACTTACGGTAGCAAAAAAGAGAAAAAAAAACAGGACTTACGATAGCAAAATAGAAAAAAATAGGACTTACGGTAGCAAAAAAGAAAAAACTAGGACCTACAGTAGCAAAATAGAAAAAACTAGGACATACGGTAGCAAAAAAGGGGAAAAAAAACTAGGACTTACGGTAGCGAAAAAAAAAAAAACAAAAAAACTAGGTACTTACGGTAGCAAAAAAAAAGCATCAAAAAAAAAAAAAAACTAGGACTTACGGTAGCAAAGAAAACAAAAAGCTAAAAAAAAAAAAAGGACTTAACTTTAGGCAAAGAAAAACAAAAAAAAAAAAAAACTTAGGTACTTACGGTAGCAAAAAAAAAAAAAAAAAAAAAAAAAAAAAAAAACTAGGGACTTACAGTAAGCAAAAAAAAAAACAAAACAACTAGACTTAAGGTAGCAAAAAAGAAAAACAAAAAAAAAAAAAAAAAAAACTAGGACTTCGGTAAAGGCAAAAAAAAAAAAACTAGGACTTAAAAAACGGTAAAAAAGCAAAAAGAAAAAAAAAAAAAAACTAGGACTTACGGTAGCAAAACAAAAAAAAGAAAAAAAAAAAAAAAAAAAACTAAGGACTTCAAAAAACGTATCAAAAAAAAAAAAAAAAAAACTAGGACTTACAGTAGCAAAAAAAAAAACAAAAAAAAAACTTAGGACTTAAGGTAGCAAAAAAAGAAAAACTAACTTACGGTAGCAAAAAAGAAAAAACTGACCTTACGGTAGGCAAAAAAGAGAAAAAAAAACAGGACTTTCGATAGCAAAAAAGAAAAAAAACTAGGACTTACAGTATCGAAAAAGAAAAAACTAGGACATACAGTAGCAAAAAAGAAAAAAACTACGACTTACGATAGCAAAAAAGGATAAAAAACTAGGACTTACAGTTGCAAAAAAGAAAAAACTAGGACTTATGGTAGCAAAAAAGAAAAAACTAGGACTTACGGTAGCAAAAAAGAAAAAAACTAGGACTTACGGTAGCAAAAAAGAAAAAAACTAGGACTTACGGTAGCAAAAAAGAAAAAAACTAGGACTTACGGAAGTAAAAAAGAAAAAACTAGGACTTACGGTAGCAAAAAAGAAAAAGAAAAATAGGACTTACAGTAGCAAAAAAGAAAAAACTAGGACTTACAGTAGCAAAAAAGAAAAAAAACTAGGACTTACGGTAGCAAAAAAGAAAAAAAACTAGGACTTACAGTAGCAAAAAAGACTAGGACTTATGGAGCAAAAAGAAAAGGATGTACGGTAGCAAAAAAGGAAAAAAAAAACTAGGACTTATGGTAGCAAAACAGAAAAAAAACTAGGACTTACGGTAGCAAAAAAGAAAAAACTAGGACTTACGGTAGCAAAAAAGAAAAAAAAACTAGGAGTTATAGTAGCAAAAAAGAAAAAACTAGGACTTACGGTAGAAAAAAAAAAAAAAACAAAAAAAAAAAAAAAAACTAGGACTTACGGTAGCAAAAAAGAAAAAACTAGGACTTACGGTAGCAAAAAAAGAAAAAAAAACCAGGAGTTACAGTAGAAAAAACAAAAAAGAAAAAAACCAGGAGTTACGGTAGCAAAAAGAAAAAAAACCCTTAGGCTAGGAACTTACGGTAGCCAAACAAAAACAAAAAAAAAACCAAAAAAAACTAGGACTTACGGTAGCCAAAAAAAAAAAAAAAAAACTAGGACTTACTGGTAGCAAAAAAAAAAAAAAAAAGAAAAAAAAGCATGACTTACGGTAGCAAAAAAGAAATAAAAAACTAGGACTTACGGTAGCCAAAAAAAAAACAAAAAAACTAGACTTACGGTAGCCAAAAAAAAAAAAAAACTATGGACTTACGTAGCCAAAAAAAAAAGAAAAAAAAAAGCAGGACTTACGGTAGCAAAAAAGAAAAAAAAAAGTAGGACTTTACGGTAGTCCAAATAGAAAAAAAAAACTAGGACTTACGGTAGCAAGAAAAAAGAAAAAATTAGGACTTACGTAGCAAAAAAGAAAATACTGACTAACGGTAGCAAAAAAGAGAAAAAAACAGTACTTACGATAGCAAAATAAAAAAACTAGGACTTACGGTAGCAAAAAGAAAAAAAAACTAGGACCTACAGTAGCAAAATAGAAAAAACTAGGACTTACGGTAGCAAAAAAGGAAAAAAAACTAGGACTTATGGTAGCAAAAAAGAAAAAAACTAGGACTTACGGTAGCAAAAAAGAAAAAAAAAAAAAAAAAAAAAAAAAACTAGGGCTTACGGTAGCAAAAAAAAAAAAAAAAAAAAAAAAACAAAAAAAAAACTAGGACTTACGGTAGCAAAAAAAAAAAAAAATAAAATAAAAACTAGGACTTACAGTAGCAAAAAAGAAAAAAAAAAGTAGACTTTCGGTAGCGATAAAGAAAAAAGTAGGACTTACGGTAGCAAAAAAGAAAAAAAAAACTAGGTCCTAAGGTAGCAAAAAGAAAAAAACTAGGACTTACAGTATCGAAAAAGGAAAAAAAACTAGGAATTATGGTAGGGAAAAAGAAAAAAAAAAAACTAGGACTTACGGTAGCAAAAAAAAAAAAGAGAAAAAAACTAGGACTTACGGTAGCAAAAAAAAAAAAAAACTAGGACTTACGGTAGCAAAAAAGAAAAAAAACTAGGACTTACGGTAGCAAAAAAGAAAAACTGACTTACGGTAGCAAAAAATAAATAAAAAACAGGACTTACGATAGCAAAATAGAAAAAAACTAGGACTAACGGGTCTAGCAAAAAAGAAAAAAAAACTAGGAACCTACAGTAGCAAAAACAGAAAAAAACCTAGGACTTACGGTAGCAAAAAATGAAAAAAAAAAACCAAAAGACTTACAGTAGCAAAAAAGAAAGAAAGTAGGACTTACGGTAGCAAAAAAAAAAAAATAAATAACTAGGACTTACGTTAGCAAAAAAAAAAAAAATAAAATAAAATAACTAGGACTTACGGTAGCAAAAAAAAAAAAAAAAAAAAACTAGGACTTATGGTAGCAAAAAAGAAAACACACTGATTTACGGTAGCAAAATAGAAAAAAACTGACTTACAGTAGAAAAAAGAAAAAAACTAGGACTTACAGTAGCAAAAAAGAGAAAAAACTAGGACTTACGGTAGCAAAACAGAGAAAAAAACTAGGACTTACAGTAGCAAAAAAGAAAAAAAATAGGACTTACGGTAGCAAAAAAAAAAAAAAAAAAAAAAAAAAAAAAAACAGGACTTTCGGTAGCAAAAAAGAAAAAAAACTGACTTACGGTAGTAAAAAAAACAACAACTAAGACTTACAGTAGCAAAAAAAAAAAAAAAAAAAAAAAAACCGACTTACAGTAGCAAAAAAAAAAAAAAAAAAAAAAAAAACAAAAAAAAAAAAAAAAAACTCGAACTTGTGGTATCAAAAAAGAAGAAGAAAAAAAGACTAGGACTTGCGGTAGAAAAAAAAAACTAGGACTTACTTGGTAGCAAAAAGAAAAAAAAACTAGGGACTTATGGTAGCAAAAAAAAAAAAAAACAAAAAAAAAAAGGACTAGGACTTACAGTAGCAAAAAACAAAAGAAAAAAAACTAGGACTTACGGTAGCAAAAAGAAAAAAACTAGGACTTCCGGTAGCAAAAAAAAAAGAAAAAACTAGGACTAACGGTAGCAAAAAAGAAAATAACTAGGACTTACGGTAGCAAAACAGAAAAACTAGGACTTACGGTATCAGAAAACAAAGAAAAACTAGGACTTACGGTATCAAAAAGAACAAAAACTAGGACTTACTAAAGTGAAAAAGAAAAAACTAGGACTTACGGTAGGCAAAAAGAAAAAAAAACTAGGACTTACGGAAGTAAAAAAGAAAAACTAGGACTTATGGTAGCAAAAAAGAAAAGAAACTAGGACTTACAGTAGCAAAGAGAAAAAAACTAGGACTTACAGTAGCAAAAAAGAAAAAAAACTAGGACTTACGGTAACAAATAAGAAAAAAAAACTAGGACTTACAGTAGCAAAAAAGAAAAAAAAACTAGGACTTATGGTAGCAAAAAAAGAAAATGACGTACAGCAGCAAAAAAGGAAAAAAAAAAACAAAACTAGGACTTACGGCAGCAAAAAAGAAAAAAAACTGGGACTTACGGTGAGCAAAAAAAAAAAAAAAAAAAAAAAAAAACAAAAAAAAAAAAAAAAAAGGACTTTCGGTAGCAAAAAAGAGAAAAAAATAACTTGGACTTTCGGTAGCAAAAAAGAAAAAAAAACTAGGACTTACGGTAGCAAAAAGAAAAAAAAAAACAGGACTTACGGTAGCAAAAAAGAAAAAAAAAACTAGGACTTACGGTAGCAAAAAAGAAAAAAAACTAGGACTTATGGTAGCAAAAAAAAAGAAAAAACTAGGACTTATGGTAGCAAAAAAGAAAAAACTAGGACTTACGGTAGCAAAAAAGAAAAAACTAGGACTTAAAGTAGCAAAAAAAGAAAAAAAACTAGGACTTAACGCAAAAAAGAAAAAACTGACTTACGGTAGCAAAAAAAAAAAAAAAAACCAGGACTTACGGTAGCAAAAAAGAAAAAAAAAACTAGGACTTACAGTAGCAAAAACAAAAAAACTAGAACTTACGGTAGCAAAAAAAAAAAAAAAAACTAGACTTACAGTAGCAAAAACAAAAAACTAGAACTTACGGCAGCAAAAAAAAAAAAAAAACTTGGACTTACAGTAGCAAAAAAAAAAAAAAAAAAAAAAAAAAAAAAAAAGGAATTTCGGTAGCAAACAAAGAAAAAAGAAAAACTTTCGGTAGCAAAAAAAAAAAAAAAAAAAAAAAAAACTAGGACTTCTACGGCAGCAAAAAAAGAAAAAAAAAAACTAGGACTTATGGTAGCAAAAAAGAAAAAAAAAAAACTTCAAGGACTTACGGGTAGCAAAAAAAAGAAAAAAAAAAGCTAGGACTTATGGTGAGCAAAAAAAGAGAGAAAAAAAACTAGGACTTATGGTAGCAAAAAAATAAAAAAATAAAAAAAACTAGGACTTATGGTAGCAAAAAAAGAAAAAAAAACTAGGACTACAGTAGCAAAAAAAAAAAAAAAAAAAAAAACTAGGACTTACAGTAGCAAAAAAAAAAAAAAAAAAAAAAACAAAAAAAAAAAAAAAAAAAAAATAGGACTTACGGTAGGAAAAAAAAAAAAAACAAAAAAAAAAAAAAAAAAAAACGGACTTATGTTAGCAAAAAAGAAAAAAACTGACTTACGGAAGCAAAAAAAAAAAAAAAAACAAAAACAAAAAACTAGGACTTACGTACGGTAGCAAAAAAAACTAGGACTTGTGTAAGGACATGAAAAACCACCTAAGACTCATGGTCGAAAAAACACATTTACACACCAATGATATGAACAAGTTTGAAGGAATTCCTTACTAATGTTTTTCGAAAACACTTCACTCCGGCAGACATTAACAGTTCATTTTTTCCTTGTCAGAATTGGTAATAACTAGTTAAACGAAAAGGCCAATCTGGGTTGCAGAGACGGAGCTCACTTCAAAAGTCACGTATGAAGAATTTTCGTTGTTTAAATCCAATAAAGCCTACCTTACTTTGTATTTGAAAGTTTACTACGATGCTCAGATAACTGCTATGTTTAATTGTCAATGGACGAACACATACTAGCGAGAGATTTTTTTACGTTCCAGAAAATGACAATGGTAACGTGACGTTATTTGCAGCCTGTCTTAACACTACATAAATTTTCAGGAAAATTTTCAAAATAGAAGTCATACGTTAACATCCTTGCATGACATATCCACATTGTAGCCTCAACCTCTGCAACTTAAAAACACTTAATTGCTTTAACCTTTCTCTGTTCGCTGCGAATTCACGACACTATACATATAACGACGCATTATAAGCCTAAGAGATTGTTTATTAGTGTTAAAGACACGGCTAAAAACAGTTTGGGAGCCTTAAATAATTCGCCACTACTTCCAGGCTCTTGAAACCTAAGCCTACAATGACAACTGAAAATAACCTAAGCTTTATATATTATTAAAATACATTAAAAACACCAAACGTTTAGATAAAAACCAATGTCTGCCTTGGAAAGACAATGGCTCGAGCTCGGGCAAAATAACACCATTTTAATCACAAAAAAACCAAAACTATTTCGGGTACTTTCATCTTGAAACTTCTTTCCTCTTCTAAAGCAGACTGTCAAATGTTTTCAAACAACAACAGGGCGCCCAATCGTCCCCTTTCAAACACGGAGAGAACACATACTGCCAAGGAGTCTGGAGAAGGATAGTATTTTTCTACCATGTCAAGGAATCTGGAGAGAGACCGTATTTTTCAATTTCAAATTCAAAAAATTTATTGACATAAACAAAAAGTATTTTTCAACTGTGTCAAGGAGTCTGGAGAATCAAGGAGTCTGGAGAAGGACAAATTTTCTACCATGTCAAGGAATTATTATTTAATAAATTTATTACGCCCAAAGACGTCAAACAAAGTTACATATGTTGTTTCTTCCGCTTTGGCGAAAGACTGGTTGTCTTTCTTACGACTGTAGTTCGTAAGCATTACTGGTTCCTTCTTTTCTTCTCTCCTATGTTTTGTACTTAGTAGTGGTTCTTCTTAGAATAAAGGAGATGATTCAAAGGTATAAGTTGATAACAGTACAACAACTTTATTTCTCAACTCCATTACAAGAGAGATAGTTCGGTCATGAGACCGTTCCGTTTGATCACTAGAAATGAACTGAATACTTAGGAGCATCCACGTTCGATAGCGATACACTAGCTATCTCAGCGATTCACATAAAAAACATATGTAGTCCGCCGGCTCGGAAGTTACAAGTTTCCGGCGCAGGTTAACAGGTCAACCGCTTCCCATGGAAGGTGTTATGAAAAGTTGACAAAGATATAAATCGATGATGTTTTCAAAGAAACTTAAACCAGGCTACTGCAGGCATTGCACAGCGTGATCTAGATTTGTCTTAGTCACGTAGGACGCTCCTAATTCACCAATGACCCCTCATGGTCATGGATTCTATTTACAGATATGTAATTATCTGTTTCAAAACATGTATTTATTACATTAGGCTCGGACAGCTACCACTCAAGCCTTGAATAACAAAAGTTACTTTAAACATGGTTTTCTTAGGAGTGTGCTCGTACATAGTTTAGATATAATTCATAACAAGTGATTAAATGTATAAAACGGTTCTGTTACATACCCTTTTTGGACATAATCATAAATAAAGAGAAATGCATGGAAATATAGATCCATGTTTGATAATAATGATTATTGGTACCAAAAAAATCAAAAGGTTAACATGTATACATGAGAATTATGGTAATAGGTAACCTGATTAAGAATAGCGGTTACTGAGTAAACACAAACATGATCATGGATAATTGTTAAAGAGTACTTGTCACTCCTTGTTAAATATATAAATATAATTGTACAATTGTATAATAGTATAAGTGTGCACAAATTAATACATAGGGCTTCAATATTTTATTAGGTGCCCGAAAAATACCTTTTGGAGTATATTAATATATATATATTGGGCTACAATATTTTATTAGGTGCCCGAAAAATACTTTTAACTGTTCAAATGCAAAGGCTTGAGTCTTTCTTGTCCTACATATTGCAGCATACAGACCGCTTTTCACACACAACACAATTCCAGACAATTTTCCTAGGCACGAAGTGAAATGGCCAGTTTCAGACGGCCCTGAATGTATACGCTTTTAACGCAACAGGATGTCGTCTGGACGCGGCAACACGTTTCCTTGAAGATCATTTTTCTTGTTGTACGGCCTTCAACCATCCGACGGCCCATTGAGATCCAAGAGTGTTTAGTCCAGCAAAAATAAGCGGGTTGCGACGTTCGAGAGTATTGTGCCGCACAGACCACATCAGCAAGTCCCGAGCAAGTTCCTCTGCCTCACGCGGTTTTATTTTGCACGTTGTAAGATAACATTTCTGGTTTTGATTCTTGGAGATATGTGATAACAGTCACTCAAACGTCGATGTTGATGCTTGTATGCTTCTCGATGAGGACATATCTTCGTCTTCATAGAATGTTTTCAGTTGCGTTGATTGAAGATCCCGCCTTTCCTCAGTTTTATTATTGACTTAAAGCTGGAAGTTGATGTTTCAAGTTCTTCGGTCGGCTGATATGGTTCTTGTTAATGTTAGTCTTCTTTGATGCTGCCACCATTGTTGTTTCTTCCGCGTTTGGCGAAAGACTGGTTGTCTTTTCTTATGACTGTAGTTCGTAAGCATTACTGGTTCCGTTTCTTTTCTTCTCTCCTATGTTGTCATCCTTAGTAGAGTGGTTTTCTTCTTAGAATAAAGGAGATGATTCAAAGGTATAAGTTGATAACAGTACAACAACTTTATTTCTCAACTCCATTACAAGAGAGATAGTTCGGTCATGAGACCGTTCCGTTGATCACTAGAAATGAACTGAATACTTAGAGCATTTTCGTCGTAGCGATACATTAGCTATCTCAGCGATTCACATAAAAAAAAAACATACGTAGTCCGCCGGCTCGGAAGTTACAAGTTTCCGGCGCAGGTTAACAGGTCAACCGCTTCCCATGGAAGGTGTTATGAAAAGTTGACAAGATATAAATCGATGATGTTTTCAAAGAAACTTAAACCAGGCTACTGCAGGCATTGCACAGCGTGATCTAGATTTGTCTTAGTCACGTAGGACGCTCCTAATTCACCAATGACCCCTCAGGTCATGGATTCTATTTACGATATGTAATTATCTGTTTCAAAACATGTAATTTATTACACATATTAGCAGTTACATACAGTACATCAGAAATCAACAGAAAAAAACTTACAGCATTGAATCATCGGTATATCAGTTACAAAATATCATATAGGAGATCGTATTCTATTCACAACAACTGCAACAGACAGTTTAGCAGCCACCAAAGTGAGGATGACGAGTCAAAATTACGTCTAGGTGGTCATCTTTGAGTAAATATTGGCAGGTTTGAAGTAATTTTGTCCTTGCGGTAACAGATTCCTGACAGTGCGGCATGAAGGCAGTAGTGTTCAAGGTTTATTGACATTAGCAAGGTACACAGTTTACATGAGGTGTAGTGTGGTATAAATAGTGTCTGTCCAACCTGCCACACAGGACGATATCCCAACCTTATCCTGGCACTTCCGACATTATTGCCGTACTCACCATGAGTCCACGTCGCCGGTACTTGTGACAGCTCTGCAGAAAGTTATCATGATGTATGGAAAACACTAGTGCCCCTCTCTGCATCCCTACGCTGTACTGTACAGGCAAAAGCGGCTGAATATATTCTATGTTTTAAGGAGGGCAGCGAAGTGAGGGCTCAACATATCTGTCCATCAAGGTCCAGGCCGTGCAGGCAGCTTTAGCAAGACTGTCCACCATGTCATTCCCAGCAAGCCCAATATGGGAGGGCATCCACATGAAGGACAAGACAAGCGAGGCATTGTAAGCAGCAACGAGTTGACACAATATGTCTCGCACAACACGTCCACAGCTGGGCCTAGAAGATGTCAGTGCCTGGAGTGCAGATTTGGAGTCACAGCTCACCAATCCATTCACATTTCTTTCTAACAAAGTAAAGTTACTGCATCCCATATACCTTGAAGTTCTCAAGGAATCAGGAGAAAGACAGTATTTTTTCAATATTTTCCAACTGTGTCAAGGAGTCTGGAGCATCAAGGAGTCTGGAGAAGGACAGAAATTTTCTACCATGTCAAGGAATCTGGAGAAAGACAGCATTTTTCAATATTTTTCAACTGTGTCAAGGAATCTAGAGAAGGACAGTATTTTTCAACTGTTTCAAGGAATCTGGAGAAAGGGCAGTAGTTTTCAGCCGTGTCAAGGAGTCTGGAGAAGGACAGAATTTTTCAACAGAGTCAAGGAGTCTGGAGAAGGACAGAATTTTTCAACAGAGTCTAGGAGTCTGGAGAAGGACAGAATTTTTTCGACAGAGTCAAGGAGTCTGGAGAAGGACAAATTTTTTCAACGAAGTCAAGGAGTCCTGGAGAAGGACAGAAATTTTTTTCGACAGAGTCAAGGAGTCTGGAGAAGGACAAATTTTTGCAACAGAGTCAAGGAGTCTGGAGAAGGGACAGAATTTTTCAACAGAGTCTAGGAGTTCTGGAGAAGGACAGAATTTTTTTTGCGACAGAGTCAAGGAGTCTGGAGAAGGACAAAAATTTTTCAACAGAGTCAAGGGAGTCTGGAGAAGGACAGAATTTTTCGACAGAGTCAAGGAGTCTGGAGAAGGACAAAATTTTTCAACAGAGTGCCAAGGAGTCTGGAGGAAGGACAGAATTTTTCAACTGAGTCAAGGAGTCTGGAGAAGGACAGTATTCTTCAACCGTGAATATGACGTCACAGCTAAATTCAGAGACATCTGATGGTAATTCCAGCAGCTGAAATGAGGACTGATTGCACAAAAAACATTACAGTGCGACGTTTCTTAATATATATTTTATAAATAACAATTCGACAAGTGCAGGAAAAGGTCATGATAACTGAAAAAATTCAAGGGGACGATTAAAGACCACAACGAACAGACATAGAAGACACTCTAATTTGCAACCAGTGTTTAGAGGAAAGTTGAAGAGTAAACAATTTATTTTGTTATTTGGACGACAGTAAGATTGCTTTTCCTATAAATAATTGTTTTCCCGTATGAACATCATGTTTTTTTTTTTTTTTTTGAAAAATCACCATAATCATGTTTCGCCTTCAGTTGGATGCTATATTCCATGTGAAATTTAGGTTTCTGCTGGCTTAGACTAATAATTCGAAGTTAATGTGCTTATTTTTCTTGCTGCCAATTTTGTTGTTACTATTTATCAACGCAGAACTTCTGCATTCTAATAAATGGTGAATATTATATAAAAAAGAAAGCCAGCCTTTATAGGTTCTAGTGAAACTATGAAGTTAAATAAAGTCGTTTTCAACACCAAACTGAAAGGCAGATGAATGAAGTTATTTAGGTTAGTATACCATCGACTCTTTACTCTTTGACATCATCAAAGAAAACGAGTTTCAAGGGACCCTTCCTTAATTGTTATATTCCCAAACGTATTAACTTGAAATGAAAAAATGAAGCACATTCACGGACTTAATCGTTAATTATTCCATTTATCGTCTTAGTTTTTAATAACCAAAATCAACCATGTATCACATGAATTATTTTCTAATCAAATTCTGTCGGGAAAGTAAAATAACTGAGCAAATATAGATAACACAAGGTCTATTGTTGGGCTCAAACGTAGTTTCTCTAACTCCAAATCATACTCTGTTTAATAACATAAACAAACAAACAAGAATCTCTAAGACGAAGAGGTAGATTAAACTATAATGACTTTATAGTTACGCTATAATTAATAATTTCTAATATATGAGCGTCACGAAAACGAAACTTATACAAGAGTTATTGCTATGTGCGTCTGTGTGGTTACAGTGATAAAAACATTGTAAATGGCCCCTGTGGTGGGCTTATTCATATGAATAGGGTTCATCATCTGAATATAATAATAATAATAATAACAATAATAATAATAATAATAATAATAATAATAATAATAATAATAATAAATAATAATAATAATTTTTTAATGTGTATAAGATTGTCTTTAAGTGATATTTCACTGAGATATAAATATTATCAATCAGATTTTTACCATGTTACTTGTAGCTGTGGAAAACGCATCTATTGTTTAAGTGATCTAAGTTCAGCCAAGTTCATGTGAGCTTTAGGTGAATACTGCATCAGTTTTTTACTTGAGTCAGTGACTTGATATTTCTATGGGATCATCTCCTTCATGATTCCCATGATTCCCATGAGAAAAGTACTACAGAAGATGGATGCCGGGTACCAACTCAAGAAAAGAGGCAACAAAATCAACCATCTGATGTTCATGGACGACATCAAGCTGTATGGTAAGAGCATCAAGGAAATAGATACCCTAATCCAGACTGTAAGGATTGTATCTGGGGACATCAGGATGGAGTTTGGAATAGAAAAATGCGCCTTAGTCAACATACAAAAAAGGCAAAGTAACGAGAACTGAAGGGATAAAGCTACCAGATGGGAGCAACATTAAAACACATAGATGAGACAGGATACAAATACCTTGGGAATAATGGAAGGAGGAGATATAAAACACCAAGAGATGAAGGACACGATCAGGAAAGAATATATGTGGTAAGTGTTTACATAATAAAAATATGGAATGTTAGTCCATATATATAAAAGATTGCTTGCAGGAATGTGATCAGACTAGAGACGCTAAAGATGACGTATACAATAGTTATGTAGGCTAAGATAACATGCCGTCACCTGTAGTCATTCAATTGTTTATAAACATTAGTCCAAGCTCCCTGCTTGAGACAACTACCCCGACCTATTATTCAAACGGCCTACGTGATCTGTACGTGTCTCATTCGATTGTGTGTTCGTATGAAACTATGTCATCTGATAGTATGTTCATATGTTTCGAACTACTGTCTGTTCCTTCATAACTTGTAACAGAGATGGTAAGACAGGCAGAACGAGTTACTATCGTCATTAGAAGACCTGTACCTCTTTACCTAAGCTTTATCATGTAGAGGAATAGGATTAGCCATCATCATTGGCAGAAGCGATCAAGCTATCGCATAGAAGACTTGTACGATCATACCTGATCTTCATCATGTAAAACTTCAGAAGAATATACTATTTTTATACCTTGTGTTTTCTACAAGAACCTCACCGAACCATGAGTTTAAACACATCGTCGTAAAGATAATACCGACTTCGTAAGTGATCTACAAAACCCCAGACACTCCATTTGAAGATGGAAGTGCAATACCAACCGACTTAGCGATAGATTATCGCTAGTCTACATTACCTCATAGGGCGCCTTATCATTAAGGCACAAGCCCTAATATTTGGTGGCCAGCGGACCAGAAGAACTCTACAACGTCCTACGAAGAAAAAACAGAATAATAAATCATGAAGTCAACGACGACGAAAGCAGCGATTCTTCAAGCAACATAGTATCATCATTAGTGAGCGACTTCAGAAAACAACAAGATTCGTCAAGCAACTTAGTATCATCGTTAGTGAATAACTTCAAGAAACAAACCGACGTGTCTTTTTCCTACGGCAACGGAAGCTTCGTCTCTCATTAGAATCATTCAAGAAAACATCGTTAGTGAGCGTTTCCGGCACTGCAAGAAACAAACCGAACGCGTCTGCAGCATCGGATTTTCAAGGCTTGAATCATCGAAACAACGCGCACGGGGGAAACTGAAGCCAAACCAGGTCGTCCGCTAAATAGAGAAGGAGGACCAAGGCCGTGTTGTCGTTATCGGAACACCGTGACTTCCCCACAAAAGCAAGCTAAGTACAATTTTTTATTCATTTGGAGTAACTTTGAGTGTTTCCTTTGCAGGTCGAATTTCGTTATTCCTGTGGCTGAAGTTACGAGACATTCTTAATCTTACTTTTTTACAGAAATTATCTATATCATTGAGATTTCGCTACTGCGAGTTTTTATCTTTGAGTGTCTGTTTCCAGAAGTTCTACTGAAATATCATAATCATATACTATGTTAATTTATCATTTTGGGTGATTATTAATCCCTTACGTAACAAATCATATTAAACAGTGAATATGCGTTTACGCATGGACGTCTGTATTATACAGATGCATGGATAGGGTCGTTAAGCACCGTAGTGATTAGAAAACACAAAAAACAAGTGGAACACCCGTACAAATCTATATAAATTAGAGTAACACTATTTCGGGTCATGACAATAAATGCTCCTTTGCAAGTCCCGATCGCGTTTTAGCCTTGAGTTTTTTGAGTATATAAAATCGAACCTCAATGACTCAACTTAACTTTAAAAATACGGCTGGATTGCAAGGAATAACATGTCTGTAAAAAACTTTCATCAGGCTAAATGCGCTGACCAGGATCCCTCACTATTTCAAATTTTAGCAAAGAATGAAGTACAAACAGTTAATATTGAATACAGTAGGAGATAACTTTGCCTTATTAGTAATCGCTCAGTTCCTAATAGTTCGTCCATTCATTGCTTTATACGTAACCAGCAACATAATGCTAAAAACACACAATACGTTGCCGATGGTAATAAAGAGAAGGATCCTAATTATTACAAAAAGAAATAGACGTAGCCTTTCAGAATCAAACAAGCAAACTCGGTTACTGTGTCACCTAGTCAAGCGGTCAAGGTTAGTCAAAAAAACTGCCGAAGTTTTCAAAGTCGAAGCAAATTCCACACAATAAGCGACTCTAGCAGAGTGGGGAAAAGCGGATGTTGGTTCATACATACCGATACTTTTTGAATTAATTTGGATTTTTCCTATGAAACACACGACCGTATAAAGTAATCAGAGCAGGTTTTCGTTTTTTTAATACATAAGTTATTATGAGTACTGGTGGGATTAAGCCCAACTGTACGCGCCGTAAAAATTAGAAATATCTTGTTTTATTTCTTTAATACACGTAATATCTTGTATTTACGGACTCACCGTCTGTTGTTCGAACTTCCCTAATGAGAAGTCCGGATAAGCGAGCGCTTACAGATACCTCTATAGTTATAAAAAACATTGATTCTGTATGTAGTGTAATTGTAAGATCCAATCTAGGGGTATACAAAATATTATCTTACATCCTGCAAAATAACGGCGTGTTTTATCAAAGGAAAAAATCCTATAAACCTTCAAACATATTAAAATCCGTTTGAACAAAAATGAGACAGTTAATCAAATAATAACTTATATAAGGAACTATACATTTGTCTCATAAATCGTAACATTGTTCAAATGACCCAAACAGATTCTCCCACAACCGCAGTCGTACTTTGCACGCAAAAATCTCGAGAAGCATGCACCCCTCGAATGTCTTAGTGCGTGTAAAAAGACTTTGCTGGGAAATGAAATTTTTAATCCTTCCGACACTCTGAAATATAACGATTTCCGCGAACAAAGCCCTAAAAGTATACATATCGTGGATACGGAAGTTATAAATATCGCATTTTTTATTGTTGCTAGTTTTTAATCACGCCCAACCAGTCGTGGATGAATCTCTCTGATAATCTATCTAAAGTAATATCCGTAAAGTCATTCAACGCAGAGGTGATTCAGCAGAATTTTTTTATCTTCTACCTGAATACCAGGAAGTTTCTCCACTAGCGAGTGATCTCTGGAGAAAAACGGATGTCATTGAAAACAAAATACGGTCTAAGGACAAACATAAAGCTATATACGTACCTTCGTGTAGAACCCCAATGAAATTTCAAAATAGAAATAAATGACGACGTTGAAAAATGTTAGTAATAGGAGTCATTAGGAAATCAAATAGCCCATATAATTTTTCTCATCAAACGTCATGTCATAAAGGATCGGACTTGGCGTATCTGCGTAGATTTCTGTCGCTTAAACAAGGGAAACGACTTCCGATAGTTTCCAGTGCGATGTACCGAGACATCTTATCTCTGTTAGGTTAGAATAAATTTTTTTCACCAACTTGACTTACTTAAATGCTTTTACCAGATACCATTACCTAAGTGATTGTACCCTCATACACCGTTTTCAGCACACCCAGGGGACATTATCAATTTTACGTATGCCTCCGGCTTACGTTGCGCCCCAATTACAATATAGTGTTTGGAGACTTTTAGGGGATAACCTACATGCCTATATGGATGATCTTGTAATCCTTTCTAATACCTTAGAAGTACATTCACATAAACTAGAGCTAGTGCTACAGAGACAAAGACAAATAATCTCAGAGTAAAATATTCTAAATGTGAGTTTTTAAAAAACCGAACATGTTTATCTAGGTTTTATGTGTCTAATCAAGGTCTTAAAAGTAGTCCATGGTAAGGTGTCGGCTATTCATAACTTTTCCGGTACTTATTAACGTAAAAGGGGGATACAGCACTTTTGCGCTGTAGTGGGTATTACAATCGTATGTAAATATGTAACTCTTCAATCATGACAGCTCCTTTAATAGATCTTACGAAGAAGAGCGTAGATTATTATGGTCTGAAAAGCATCAACAGGCGTCGATATCTTAAAAGCGGAAAATGCAGCTTACCTAACTTAAAAATCCCTGATTTAAATAAGGAATTTTTTTTTATTGCAACAGACGCCTCAGACCAAGGGGTAAGAGGGATACACTTCAGTAATATGATAAACAGTTCTTCCTATAGCTTTTTATTCACGTAAACTAAAGCCCTCTGAAAGTAAATATGCAGTAATAGGCAAGGAAGGCTAGGTATCTTTAACTCACTAGTACGTTTTAAGTTCATAAATCTATGGCTATCCTGATAAAGTCCTTACTGAACATGAGTCCTTTACCGAGTTTTTTCAAAGGCTTTAATCACAGTCCAAAGGAACTCGGTGACAAATGATCATTCAGGTGGAGCCAAGTTAAGATATCTACCTGGGAAGCAATTATCATAGCTGACGCATTATCCCGCAATCCCGCACCATACAGCAAAGAACCATTAATTGGACTAAAAGATATAGAAACATCCGTACCTATTGTTAAAACCGTATCTAAACAAGAAAATTCCTTAACCCAAGAGATCGCGAGCATTGAATATCTGGGTCGGAGCGCAGAACTGTTACAACTGAACAAAGCAAGCGTCAACAGACATACCCAAACAATACACACTTCGAGCAGAAACCCTAAGCAAAAGTATACTTAGGTATGTGTATCAGAAATAATGTAATCAAATGTAATATTATATGTAGGTCTGTGACGAGGAAAACCCGAAGAACACAGCAGATGACTAACGACCAGGTAGTAGTAATAATCTTTCTCATACCAATCGTCATAAACTGGTTGCATTCCGTCATCCAGGGTTTCCCTCCTTTTTCACAGAAAGCCAAATCACTGTTTTCTGGCCTACAATGCTTACAGATATAAAAAGCACATAACTAATTGTAACACGTGTCATGAAAACAAGGGATACCTAAGACACCTGTCAGTTTATAGGGGCCTATCCTGTGCCAAATCAATCCTTGAAAGAATATACGTAGAATTATTAACAGAATTACGAGTCTGACAGAGGGAATAAACACTTCTTAGTGTTAATAGTTCCTTGACACGTTATATAGAATTAATAGCACTAAAAACAAAACACCGCAATTGAGTGCGTTACGAATATTTATGAGTGCTAAATCATAAATATGGAATCAACACATAATAATCTCAGACTCGGGTGGTGTAAATCAATAATAATCTCCTTAACACGTTGTGTGAATTCCTTTCCCATTAGAAAACCAATAATATATTTTATCACCCAGAGTCAATCGGTTGGTAGAATAACTGATAATTAAATAGGAGTGTCAATGTCTTACGAGTTACAACTCGTGATGTTGGATCCGAACTGGATTATAGCGGTTCTCGCGGTTTTAAAATACCTTTATCATATATATCTTGTATCTATAGAATTGATGCCGCAAGTAGCCTTATACGGTACGTCGCTAGAACACTTTCCACATATTCAAGCCAACCATTAATTTATCAAATATATATAAAAAAAATATATAATAAATATAAATAAATAAAAATAAAAAAATAAAAATAATATGGATACCAAGTGGCAGTCAATATAATACACTCCGTAAGAAGTCGGAAGGGTTACAAATTATAATAAAAAAAGGAATCACGATAATAGCAATAAGCAAAAACGTAGCCATTAAATATCCAAATATATATGCGTAAAGATTTGAACTCTAACTTAACGCTTTAGTAATGACAAATAAGCTAAAAGTTCAAACACATATCCAAAACCTACTGACATATTGTCTGTCCGGTTGATTTTATATTCGTAGTCAATGAAAAAAAAAAAAAAAAAAAAATAAATAAATAAACTAATAATAAATAAAATAAATAAAAATAAAATAAAAGAGATTTTAAAGTCAGGAAGTCTAGAAGTGAAAATGTTATCTATGAAATAATCCTATATGAATCTTTATACAGGGCTAATAATATATATAGAATTTGTATGGAAAACCTTTTTCTTTTTCATATAGTTTGAATAAGGAATATTTAATTTAACATAATTACAATTATGCAGATTTTTCCAACATGAAACAATAATATTGTTCAATTTTGGTACTGTTTTTTTTTTTTGTTTCAGACATTCTTCTCATGCGGGTGGAGAATTAAAACACTAAAATATCATTTGAAAATACTAAAGTCGTATCTCTTACAGCAAGTAACGTAACTCTTAGCTGGCTGAGAGCAATCTCCTGCCAAGTGACGACGTCATCATTGCCGTATCAGCATTTGTTCTTTTAACCTCAATAATCTGCTTACACAGGCTTCATCTGTGTGTCGTCTCTGCTTGCAAAAGCAGATTGACTGGAGAAAGGAATGCTAGTTCATGAACTTCACATGTGTTCATAGGTCACATGACAGGCCACATAACATATTCTTATCCGTGTGTGTAATGCAATTAGTTAAGGACTTGTAATCATTTTAAAATTATGAACAATATAAGCAAATAGAATTTCTATAACAACAAAATGAATTAATTTTTTTTTCTGAACCTCATAGACAATTAGAGTCAATAATTCAGCTTATGCATGGGTAAACGGACATTTAGAAATTATCAAGTTGTGGATAAGAAATATTTACTTGCAACATTAGCCTATTACAATTCAAGTAAATCACATTCATGGGAAAATGTCACATTTTCTTGGAAAACCAAAGTTTATATAGAAAGAAATTAGTTACATAGTGGGTTTTTTTTCGTTGCATCTCCTACCTATTAATAATGTTTTAATAGTTAACCTCAGAGGATGCGCACGAGAAAATTGAATATGAAACTTTTGTTAGGGCACATAGAATCATGATTAATCTTCTCTTTGACTCTTATGTTGCCTGGCAATCTTACAATTAGCTCCGTTTTCCACTTCTTTGTCTAGTAACTTACTACCAGTAATATCGAATTTTCTTTGAGATTCGTAATGATCTCTATTTATTTTTTTATAATTATGGATATTTTTACAAGTCATCATAGACCTGGATAGGTTCACTCATTGTTAATGCCATGGATAAAAAAGTTTGTACAGCGGACTCTTTTTGATTCCGAAATATCAGCGAATTCATGTGGGTTAAGTCTGGTCTAAATGGCTCTCTCCCCTCCCCTGTATTTGGATGTCGTCTGAATTTACTTTGCCCTTGTGACAAGTATAATTTCACTTGCAGGCTGATTAATGGAACCTGGTTACAGTATCCTGCAGTACGAGAGTTTCACATCGCAACTTCAAAAAAATCGTCAAGTAACAACCGCCTACAATGTGAAAGGAATTTCATGGACTTCTTCGACCGACACCGTATCTCGTCGTTAATCTCGTTTTAATGCGGAATGCTCCGGCTACTGTCGGAATCGACTACAAAAGGGTGGACATACTTCCGACAATTACGACCCGAAGGATATTCAACTCTACTTTGCTGGCGAAGGACTCGTGCTGGGATGATCTATTCATCGCGAACGTAATCGTGTAGCTTAGGATGCAGAGAATAAGTATGAGCGCAAAATAGAACGTTGGACCCGCCCAGGCAAAATTTTCCCCTTGTTTTAACCATTGAAAAAGGCCGTTTCAATTGCTATAGGTGGTTGTCTGGAACTGTGTAATGGACGAAAAGTTGTTCGAAAGCTAGTTAAAAAGTGAAGTAGTATAACCTCGGTCATGTATCCTATATATATGAAGTGTCATGTATCCTATATATATAAAGATCATGTATCCCATATATAATATTGATCATAAATAACAGAGTCGAAATATATCTTTGCGTGTACGCAATAGGAATCTCTTATATAAATGATCATAAATAACAGAATCTAATATATTTTTGCGTGTACGCAATGAGGAATCTATTTAAAGTGCACATATATTAATCATAATTTTATGAATCCATATACATATGTATAAACAAAAATCAGGTAGCCTATATCAATCTGTTACCTTATATCTTACCATTATCTGCAGTTATTTATGAGTTAGTATATGAATTAATGGAATCAGATATATACATTTAGCATGAAAATCAACGAATCAATCAGAATAAACATTAATAATGTTATCAATTCATCTATGAAAATTTTTATCAGTTAAAATATGATTTTTATCATGTTAATCTTCATTCTATGCAATTATCAGAGTACATTAGTATTTCTGTAGCATAAGTATCTTGATGAGATGAAGTGAAAACTGTATCATTATATATCCGTGATCACTATTATTTACCAATATCATTGTTTTATATTTTATTACTTGAATCAATCATGTACACAATGAATTTTTATTTACTTATATATATATATATATATATAATATATATATATATATATATATATATATATATATATATATATTCACATAGTGTCTGTATCACACTCCTATAAGTCAAATGCAAGTCAAGTTTGAGTAATATTCAGTAGTTGGGTTTTGGTAGCTGACCGAGCTAATGTAAGTGTTATATAATAAAAATATGGAATGTTAGTCCATATATATAAAAGATTGCTTGCAGGAATGTGATCAGACTAGAGACGCTAAAGATGACGTATACAATAAGTATGTAGGCTAAGATAACATGCCGTCACCTGTAGTCATTCAATTGTTTATAAACATTAGTCCCAAGCTCCCTGCTTGAGACAACTACCCCGACCTATTATTCAAACTGCCTACGTGATCTGTAGCGTGTCTCATTCGATTGTGTGTTCGTATGAAACTATGTCATCTGATAGTATGTTCATATGTTCGAACTACTGTCTGTTCCTTCATAACTTGTAACAGAGATGGTAGACAGGCAGAACAGAGTTAGCTATCGTCATTAGAAGACCTGTAACCTCTTTACCTAAGCTTTATCATGTAGAGGAATAGGATTAGCCATCATCATTGGCAGAAAGCGATCCAAGCTATCGTCATAGAAGACTTGTACGATCATACCTGATCTTCATCATGTAAACTTCAGAAGAATATACTATTTTTATACCTTGTGTTTTCTACAAGAACCTCACCGAACCATGAGTTTAACACATCGTCGTAAAGATAATACCGACTTCGTAAGTGATCTACAAAACCCCAGACACTCCATTGAAGATGGAAGTGCAATACCAACCGACTTAGCGTATAGATTATCGCTAGTCTAACATTACCTCATAGGGCGCCTTATCATTAAGGCACAAGCCCTAATATATGCAGAGACTCAAGGCGATACTCAATTCAAAACTCAACGCCGGAAATATTGATAAAAGTCCATAAACACATGGGCAGTGCCAGTAATCAGATACAGCGCAGGAATAGTGGAATGGACGGAAGGCAGAACTCCGCAGCATAAGATCAGAAAACCAGGAAACAAATGACAATAAACAACAAAGCACTAACACCCAAGAGCAAATACGGACAGACTATACATAACACGAAAGGAAGGAGGGAGAGGACTACTAAGTATAGAGGACTGCGTCAACATCGAAAACAGAGCACTGGGGCAAATATCTGAAAACCAGTGAAGACGAGTGGCTAAAGATGCATGGGAAGAAGGACTAATAAAAAGTAGACGAAGACCAGAAATATACAGACAGGAGAAAGACAGAAAGAAACAGAGGACTGGCACAACAAACCAATGCACGGACAATACCTGAGACAGACTAAAGAAACTAGCCAGCGATGACAATTGGCAATGGCTACAGAGGGGAGAGCTAAAGAAGGAAACTGAAGGAATGATAACAGCGGCACAAGATCAGGCCCTAAGAACCAGATATGTTCAAAGTACGATAGACGGAAATAACATCTCTCCATATGTAGGAAGTGCAATACGAAAAAAATGAAACCATAAACCACATAGCAAGTGAATGCCCGGCACTTGCAGAACCAGTACAAAAAGAGGCATGATTCAGTGGCAAAAGCCCTCCACTGGAGCCTGTGCAAGAAACATCAGCTACCTTGCAGTAATAAGTGGTACGAGCACCAACCTGAAGGAGTGATAGAAAACGATCAGGCAAAGATCCTCTGGGACTATGGTATCAGAACGGATAGGGTGATACGTGCAAACAGACCAGACGTGACGTTGATTGACAAGTCAAGAAGAAAGTATCACTCATTGATGTCGCAATACCATGGGACACCAGAGTTTGAAGAGAAAGAGAGGGAAAAAATGGATAAGTATCAAGATCTGAAAATAGAAATAAGAAGGATATGGGATATGCAGTGGAAATCGTACCCATAATCATAGGAGCACTAGGCACGATCCCAAGATCCCTGAAAGGAATCTAGAAAAACTAGAGGCTGAAGTAGCTCCAGGACTCATGCAGAAGAGTGTGATCCTAGAAACGGCACACATAGTAAGAAAAGTGATGGACTCCTAAGGAGGCAGGATGCAACCCGGAACCCCACACTATAAATACCACCCAGTCGAATTGGAGGACTGTGATAGAGCAAAAAAAAAAAAAAAAAAAAAAAAAAAAATAATAATAATTAATAATAATATGTAGGAAGTGCAATAC